>NC_135233.1:447582464-447724964 GCF_051348905.1 Ranitomeya variabilis
TACTCGCTATATACACACAATTGTGGCTCTGTAAGTCTATACCTGAAAAATGTCTCGCCTGCCATCCACATGTTTATAAAGAAAGACTTGGTTTTCTTTTATAGATCGAGAGAAGGAATACTGTTCATCCCGGCCGAGCAGCCCCCGCCCTCAGAAAATCTCCCCCAACGGTTCCAGTAGTAGCGTTGGGCTCTGTAGCCGGAACAGTAGCCAGTCGAGTTCAGAAGGGAACTGTAAGACGGCGGGAGAGATGGTGTATGTGTACGAGAATGTAAAGGAAGGAGCGCGGAACATCCGCACCTCCGAGAGGGTCACCCTGATAGTGGACAACACCAGATTTGTTGTAGACCCGGCCATTTTCACAGCGCAGCCGAACACAATGTTGGGCAGGTTGGTATTTTGCATTTCATGGTCCAGTCGCTATGAGGCTGTCTTCTCGGCTCAGTCTATGATTTTTTTTATGGCGGATAATGGCATTCTGTCATCTTGCTGCAGGCCGTGTCCTTGCAATATTGAGCAAAAACCTAGTCTTGTGTCCACTTATAAGGCAATTACCCTATTTAGCAGTTCCTTAATGTAAAGCTTTTGTTTAGATGAAACTTTGATGAGACTGGCCAACCATCTCCTGTGTATGGGGGAGCCTTGATGGGGAGAAGAATTGGGCTGTTGGAATTTTAAAGCTCAATCTTTTTGCTTTTAGTAAAGATGGCCGTCGCCAGACCTTCTCCCCTATCCCTGTTAATAACACCTGAATGATTGGCCAAACTCATAATGGGGCAATCGGGAGAGATGGCTTTCTGCCGAATGGCCTCATCGATCTCATTTGTGGCCCACTTTATAGTCTAAAGCACAGGTGACTTTTTGTCCGTTTTGACAGTCTGGAGTCTCTCCAATTCACTCCTCGCAACCTGGGAAGTCCATAGTTGGAGGGCATATTTATTTTGATTGGTCCTGCTGTGTATAGGAATTGTTCTGATTGCTGAATATTGAACTATTTTAAGGGAAACTGACACCCAAGGAGTTTTTCCACCTAATCTGAGAGCAGCATGATGTTAGGGCAGACACTCAGATTCCTGCAAAGTGTCACTTACTGTGCTACTTGCTGTCGATTTGATAAAATTACTGTTTTATCAGCAGGAGATTATCACTACAGGACTAGGTGTCTCATCCTGCCCCATCACTAATTGACAACCTTCTGTCAATACATGGGGTACACAGAGAGCTGCCAATTAGTAATGTGATTGAGGTTTCACAGAGCTCAGCATTTGGAGAACTGCTAGATCTGCATCCGAGAGAACTGATTTTTATCAAACCTGCAGCAAGTGACACATTGCTGGAATGGAGTTTCTGCTCCTACATTATGCTGCTCTGAGTATGGAAAACCTGGTGACAGATTACCTTTTTTAACAGGTTTGTCCTCTTTTTGCAATTGAAGCATCTAAAACAAATGTATTTTTCAAAACTTTGCAAATGGTCTGGATCTCATTAGTGTTCACCGCTCACCTTTAAGACCGGCAACTCTCTATGGTTCCAAACATTCTGTACGCATCTGTTTAAAGGAGTTGTCCAGCATTATGATATTAATGACCAATTATTAGCATAGGTCATCAGTGTTGCATTTAAGGTCCAGCACTCCCACCATCGGCTGGTTTTCAGCCGGATGTAAATTGCAATTGGACCTGAAACGGCAAAGCTCCACGCTGAAAACTACAGCTCTGCTCCTATTCCGTTATATATTTTCGTGACAGCTGCCTAGAAATACATGATGCTGTCGCGCTTGTGTCGGGAGAGCCACTAGCCAGTCTGTGAATTGTGGTCTGATCTCTGTCTGTTTTATACGGCTGTCTGACTGCGCCTCAAGGGTCTTTTTGCACAGGGCAGTGATCACCAGACAAACTTTCCCATTATTGCCCAGTAAGCAAGCGACAAATGAGAAAACGCTTGTTGATTACAACTTTTATTCATATAGAAAGATTCTCATTAGTTGGTAGCTTGTCTCATGGTGTAAACCGAGAATTAGTGCCGATATAAAATAACGAATGGCCGATGATTCGTAGGAACCCCCTCACCGGCATTGTGAATGGAAGGAAACAAGCGACGATCGACTTCCTATATCATATCAGAGTTTATTTAGGGTAATTCATCAGCCCTGTAAAAGGATCCTTACTCCCAACTGTTTCTTCTTGCCATCCTACTTGTAAGGCCGGGTCACACTTGCGAGTGTGATGCGAGAAACCCGTGCATCAATACCCGGCACTGCCGCCGGCACTCGGGAGCGGAGTGTGCGGCTGCATGTATTTCTATTCAGCCACACGCTCTGATCCGAGTGCCGGGTATTGATGCGAGAGACTCGTACGTGTGACCCGGCCTAATGAGAAGGATGAAATGGTTACATGACCGCAGGGTCGAGCTACACATGGGTCTGCGCAGGAGCGGTGTACATAATAAATAAATAAATAAATGAGATTTAAAAAAATCTGCCGTTTGCAGAGTTGCTTCTGTGACTCCTCTAATCTTTCTCACCCGTGCCGATCTCGTTGTGCAGGATGTTTGGATCTGGCAGAGAACATAATTTCACGCGTCCTAATGACAAGGGAGAGTTTGACGTGGCAGAGGGAATCAGCTCCACTGTGTTTCGGGCCATTTTGGTGAGAAATCGTGCTGCCTGCTGACATTTGTTGCTTTTCTCCTACCTGATGATCTTACATATATGCTCTGAGGGTTTTCTGTGTCCGTCACTCTGTCCTGCAGTTTTTCTTCATGTTTTATGCTCTTTGTGGTGGCCTGGTATCTTCCTTTTCCTTTCTGCATATTTCTTCTGTCTTATTTCCTTTGTAACTTTCTGTGCTCATTTCTGCTTGATATGAGAAATGTTCTTAGATTCCAGAAGCTGTGGCACCGATGAATTATTCTCTTTAGAGAGGACCTCGCCGCTTTGCTGAAATCTTGTATTTCCCACGAGATAACCACATTTCTGGGGGTTGTGGTGTTTCTCTATTATTCCTCCTGGAAATGTATAGAGAGACAACTGTATAGGATATTGACATTTTCTTTGTTGAACCATTGTACCCTGATGGTGACACTGCTTAAAGGGAACCTGTCCGCAGGATTGTGCACAGTAACCTACACAATGTCAGGTCATCGCCGTTATACTGATTATATATATATATATATATATATATATATATATATATATATATATATATATATATATATATATATACATACATACATACATACATACATACATACATACATACATACATACATACATACATACATACATACATACATACATACATACATACATACATACCTAATGATGAAATCTGTCTTGTTGTTTTAATCTTTATTCTCAGTTTTTGAGCTAATGATATGCTCGTGCTCTGGAGTGGCCTGTGGGGGGTCTTCATGTGATTCTCTGATTAGGTATTCATCAGTATGGCTTCTGACAGGTCAGTGAGGGATAATAATGAATGTTATAGATAATGGGGGGGAAAAAAATAAAAATCGCCTTCTGCAGGCAGGTGCTGCAGCATGATTGCATCTATAATGTGTATTTATTTATTTTTTTATTTGGTGTGCATAAATTCATAAAAAATTAGTTTCAAAATTTGTATCCCATCAAATAAAGTACACATTATGCATACGATCATGTTGCAGCATAGGGCGGTGCCTGCCTGCAGAAGCTTGTTTTGTTTTTCTATATATAATATTCATTATGTAAAATAGGGGACAGGTCAGTGAGGGATCAGTGACCTGTCAGAAGCCATATTATTATTATTATTATTATTACTTATTTATATAGCACCATTGATTCCATGGTGCTGTACATGAGAAGGGGTTACATACAAGTTACAGATATCACTTACAGTAAACTAACAATTACAGACTGATACAGAGGGGCGAGGACCCTGCCCTTGCGGGCTTATATTCTACAGGATGGTGGGGATGGAGACAGTAGGTTGAGGGTTGCAGGAGCTCTGGTGTTGGTGAGGCGGTAGCTCCGGTAGAGGTGAGGAGGCAGCCGGGTCAGTGCAGGCTGTAGGCTTTCATGGAGGTGGCTTTTCAGGTTCCATCTGAAGGATCCGAATGTGGTTGATAGTCGGACGTGTTGGGGCAAAGAATTCCAGAGGATGGGGGATATTTGGGAGAAGTCCTGGAGGCGGTTGGGTGAGCAGCGAATAAGTGTGGAGGAGAGAAGGAGGTCTTGGGAGGACCGGAGATTACGTGAGGGAAGATATCGGGAGATTAGTTCAGAGATATATGGAGGAGACAGGTTATGGATGGCTTTGTAGGTCAGTATTAGTAATTTGAACTGGAGATGCTGAGGGAATGGGAGCCAGCGAAGAGATTTGCAGAGGGGGGAAGCGGAGGAGTAGCGAGGAGAGAGATGAATTAGTCGGGCAGCAGAGTTAAGGATGAACTGGAGAGGTGCAAGGGTGTTAGCAGGGAAGCCACAGAAAAGGATGTTTCAGTAGTCAAGGCGGGAGATGATGAGGGCATGCACAAGCATTTTAGTAGATTGACGGTTGAGGAAAGGACGGATTCTGGAGATATTTTTGAGCTGGAGGCGACAGGAGGTGGACAATCTTGGATGTGCGGTTTGAAGGACAGGGCAGAGTCAAAAGTTACTCCGAGGCAGCGGACTTCCGGTACGGGGGAAAGCATGATGTCATTGATTGCGATAGATAGGTCAGGTAAGGAAGATCTATGGGATGGAGGAAAGATGATGAGTTCAGATTTGTCCACATTGAGTTTGAGGAAGCGAGAGGAGAAGGAGGAGGATAAGGCTGATAGACACTCCGGGATTCTCGACAGCAGAGAGGTGACATCTGGGCCAGAAAGGTAGATCTGAGTGTCATCAGCATAGAGGTGGTACTGGGACTTTGAGTTGACCCAGGCCAAGTGTATAGATTGAGAAGAGAAGGGGTTCTAGAACAGAGCCTTTTGGGACTCCAACAGAGAGAGGGTGGGATGAGGAGATAGTGTGGAAGTGGGAGACGCTGAATGTGCGGTTGGAAAGGTACGAGGAGGTCTTTGATGCCAAAGGAGGAGAGGGTCTGTAGTAGTAGGCAGTGGTCAACTGTGTCGAAAGCCGAGGACAGCTCTAGAAGGAGGAGTACAGAGTATTGTCCGTTAGCTTTGGCGGTAAGTAGGTCGTTAGTGATTTTGGTCAGGGCTGTCTCAGTTGAGTGATGGGGGCGGAAACCAGATTGTAGATTGTCAAAGAGCAAGTTAGTTGAGAGGTGGGGGGGAAAGTTCAGTGTGGACGTGCTGCTTCAGGAGTTTGGAAGCGAATGGGAGCAGCGATATTGGGCGATAGCTGGACATAGCTGTTGGATCGAGGGTTGGCTTTTTAAGGATAGGCGTGATTGTGGCATGTTTGAAAGCAGAAGGGAAGGTCCCAGAAGTTAGCAATAGGTTGAAGAGGTGGGTTAGGGATGGGACACTCCGGGATTCTGGACAGCAGAGAGGTGACGTCTGGGCCAGAAAGGTAGATCTGAGTGTCATCTGCATAGAGGTGGTACTGGAATCCATGGGACTTTGAGTTGACCCAGGCCAAGTGTATAGATTGAGAAGAGTAGGGGTCCTAGAAAGGGATGGGATAAGAGTGATGGTGAGGTTGGGGAGGAGGTGGGATGTGATGGGGTCAAGCGCACAGGTGGTGAGATGCGATTTGGAGAGGAGACAATTAAGCCCCCCTTCAGTGATGTAGGATAGGGAGGTTATGGGGTTTGGGCATTGGTCTGGTATACCAAGGGGTTGTGGTGGTTAAAAATAAGATCAACCAGACAAGGCAAGTCTTCATTGTTCAAAGTGTGTGGCAAAGCCCTCAGTAGAGATGAGGATGAGGCCATACTGATGAATACCTAAGCAGAGCACCACATAAAGACCCTCCCCCCTTAAGGCCCGCCCCAGAGCACGAGCATATCATGAACTCAAAACTAAAAAATAAAGATAAAGTAACCACAAGACGGATTTCATCACTAGGTATCATTTTAATCAGTATAATGACGCCGACCTGACAGTCTGCAGGTGACTGTGCGCAATCATGCTGACAGGTTCCCTTTAATTAGCACTCACAGAATATGCAGCCTGAGAAGAGGCATGGACCCAACCTTGTCATTTAATCATGCATTTCCAGGAGGATTAAGGGTATGTGCCCATGTTGCGTTTTTTTTCTACTGCGGAAACGCTTAAAAAAACACTTACAAAATGCATCACGTTATTTTTAATGGAATTCCGCATTGTTGTGCCCATGCTGCGTTATTTTCCGCAGCAGAAACGCATCGCGGAACAAAAGGCAGCATGTTCATTAATTTTGCAGAATCGCAGCGATTTTGCAGCTATATAATTGTATTGGGACGCATGGAAAAAAACGGTAGAAAAACGCAAGAGAAAAAGCGACAAATGCCCAATAAAAACGTGAGCGGTTTTCCTGGCAAGGGAGTCCAGTTTTGATGAGGAAAATTCTGCTTGGATTCTGCAACGTGGGCACATAGCCTAAGAGTGGCTACACAATGCAGAGGTATAAGAAAATATGCCCCTGAAATGCTTTTACATTGGGAAGGTACAAGTATTTAGTAAATCAGAACTGCCAGAGTGGCGGCAGGTTCCCTTTTAATGCGTTTTGACTTTTAGGGGAAAGAGAGCAACCGAATGGGTTTATTAGGGTTTCCATTACTTTTGGGGTTAGAGAGGGGCACAGAGTAGGGGTGAGTGACCTGGAAGTGCCTGATAGAGGGCTGCAGAGTAGGGGTGAGTGACCTGGAAGTGCCTGATAGAGGGGTGCAGAGTAGGGGTGAGTGACGTCCTGGAAATGTCTGATAGAGGGGTGCAGCACTTCCCCTGACGAAGCTGCTGCGGCAGCGACACGCGTTGGGTTAGCTCCCGCCATACCCACCCGCATTTTTGGGCTATTTGGCCCGTTTGGCTCCCTGGTTCATGGGGATGCCAGTTTTGCCGTGAAAACCCTCTGCTACCAATCCCTGCTACGTGCTGCGGGCTCTATTGGACTGATTACAGGTTGTATTCACTGCCTTTGTGCAGCTCTATGGTTAGTTACTCTGACCTAGGGACAGTCCACAGCATGGTCACCTATTCTGGGTGCTTCAGTCTTTATATTGGTCACGTGACTTTAGCCCGAACAGATACTTCATGCAGGGTTATGGATTTGGTGCAGATAGGGCTATGAATATGTCTATTAGGTATTGTCGGCATCATTGGGACTGTATGGACTATTGGGTATGATGTGTGGGTTGATTTGGATATCATGTTTTAAATGTTTTTAATGTTTTTTTTGAGGTGTTGAATAAAGGTGCTTTTTCATATTCATAAACGCATATAGCTGGTTTCAATAATTGTGGTAGTGCATACCATATTAGTCCTTCTTTTCTTGGTTGACAGAGGGGTGCAGAGTAGGGGTGAATGACTTCCTGGAAATGTTTGATAGAGGGGTGCAGAGTAGGGGTGAGTGACTTCCTGGAAATGTCTGATAGAGGGGTGCAGAGTAGGGGTGACTGACCTCCTGGAAGTGGCTGAAAGAGGGGTGCAGAGTAGGGGTGAGTGACCTCTTGGAAGTGGCTGAGAGAGGGGTACAGAGTAGGGGTGAGTATCAGACATTTCCAGGAAGTCGGAGGGGTGCAGAGTAGGGGTGAGGGACCTGGAAATGGCTGAGGGATGCAGAATAGGGGTGAGTGAACTACTGGAAGTGGCTGAGACACATTAGCCCACCGTGTAATGGAAGTTAAGAGCGGTCCGACATGCTGTCCCTTCCCTATTAGAAAAAGATCCGATAGCAATCAGTGTCCAACTATTTAGATGGTCCATACGAGGACCTCAGCGGTAACTCTGATGGGACGTGGCCTCTCCTGCGGACCGATCCCGACAGTTGTCTTGGGGCAGAGGTGGAGACACCGAGACGTACATCTGCAATCCTCATTCTTCATAATAAACCCTGCAACTATTCCTGTCTCGCATCACGAGAGTCTATTTTGGAGTTTATTATTGGGCTGCACCATGTACTTTTTTCTTGCTGAAGTATGTTGCGGAGCACTTAAAACCATATGAGATTTTGGAGAGTGGGTTATGACGCTGTGGCGGAGCAGCTGTTTATATCATCTTAGCACTTAAGACTTTACATTCCAGACTGAGACGTCGATTCCTCATCTGTGATGCCGCGGTCTCAGCTGTAGTGTACATGTGGTCTAGTAGATGATGATCAATACCAGGCCGCGGCAGCTTCAGCCCTGCATTATGAAGTGGTCTGTATTCTGCTCCTCTCCATAGCTGCATTGTGCTCACATTGGGGAGGGGCCTCCAGCCATCTTCAGGGGGTGGGGGGTAGATGGAGATAGTGAATGGGCTACACACACACAAACATAAAATGACTTTGATTAGTTAATATGGTAGGCAGCTCTGAACAAATGTGTTTTGAGCGAGCGCCTAAAACTATGCAAGTTGTGGATGGTCCTAATATCTTGGGGGGGGTAGAGCATTCCAGAGGATTGGCGCAGCACGGGAGAAGTCTTGGAGTCAGGAGTGGGAGGTACAGAGGTGCAGAGGTTAGTCGAAAGTCGTTTGCAGAGCGCAGTGGTCGGCTAGGCCGATGAGGGAGGAGATGTAAGGGGGTGCCACACTGTGGAGAGCTTTGTGGGTGAGAACAAGTACTTTGAATTGTATCCTGTAATGAATGGGCAGCCAGTGTAACTACTGGCGAAGAGTGGACACGTCCGAGTAACGATTAGCCAGATGGACGACCCTAGCTGCCGCATTAAGGATAGACTGGAGAGGGGAAAGTCGAGTAACAGAGGCCAATTAGTAGAGCGTTACAGTAGTCCAGGCGGGAGTGGATTAGGGCGACAGTGAGAGTTTTTGTTGTCTCCATGGTGAGAAAAGGGCGGATTCTAGAGATGTTCTTTAGGTGTAAGCGGCACGAGCGGGCAAGAGATTGTATGTGGGAGGTGAAGGAGAGATCGGAGTCAAACATAACACCCAGACAGCGCGCCTGCTGCCGGGGTGTTATTATGGTGCCAGCCACGGAGAGGGAAATGTCAGATTTAGGGAGGTTAGTAGAAGGCGGGAGCAGAAGAAGTTCAGTTTTGGAGAGGTTGAGTTTCAGATAGAGAGCGGACATGATGTTGGAGACTGCAGACAGACAGTCACAAATCTATTATGCAGCTTTGTTACGAATATGTAAAATGAAAGTACCGGTAATTGCCGAGACAAGGCAGTAAAGGGTTTTACATGGGAGAAATGGGGACCAGTGCACATATATAGAAGCCAGACGAGGATTTCCCCTTCCAGTTATGGGTTGTGCTAATGCCGGCATCCTAGCTTCTTATAACCGAGCCATGACTGCTGGGACAGATCACATTACAGATCCGGACTTGACTTTAATTGGACTATGGTATTTTTGGTGGGAGGTATCTGCAGATTGCATCATTTTTGCCATTTAAAAAAAAAAAATTAAAAAATATATTTGCTGTGAGCATCATAGTACAAGTGTGAACAGAGCTTTTTTGATAATTTTTTTTGTTGTTGTTGTTTTATAAGGATTACTACAAGACGGGGATAATTCGCTGTCCTGATGGAATATCTATCCCTGAGCTAAGAGAAGCGTGTGACTATCTATGTATCTCATTTGAATATAGCACTATCAAATGCAGAGACCTCAGTAAGTATATGGTAGAAACTTCTCTGCGTCTGTCCAGCTCTTTCCATTTCACACTTTTCTCTTGTGTGGCAGCACAGATCAATGATGCAGTCACCATCCATGTAGCTTCTTTCTCGTTTGGTATTCCCTTTCTGTGTCTTGTACCTTTTTTGCTTTATTTCAGTATAACTTCCTGTGCCTTTTGTTACTGATTACCTCAGTGTAACTTCCTTTGCCTTTTTGTTACTTACTGCCTATATCTTGGAAGAGCAGATGTTTCAGATGCATTAATTTCTTGCATATTTCAGGTGCGCTAATGCATGAACTGTCCAACGATGGAGCCCGGAGACAGTTTGAGTTTTACTTGGAGGAGATGATCCTGCCCTTGATGGTTGCCAGCGCTCAGAGTGGAGAGCGAGAATGTCACATAGTGGTGCTAACTGATGACGACGTAGTGGACTGGGATGAAGAGTACCCTCCGCAGATGGGAGAAGAATACTCACAAAGTAAGATATGTTCTTATTCTTGAAGTCTAGCAGATTTAGGTCCCAGTTCATCAAGGAGTTTTAGTTGGAATTCTGGAGTAAACCTGCATGAAATGTTTTACGTTTTTGCCTAACTCAAAGTTGTTGCAGGCAGCGATCGATCGAGACCCCCAGCCTTTGATCCGTACAATTCTATCATTACGACCTAAAAACAAACCTCAAACTTTGGTACTGTTTCCCATCCACATTTCTGCATGTTGCTGGGTTATCATTTCAAAGGATCTCCTACTTGTTCAGTGTCTGTACAGAGGTTGGACCCCGGGATGTGTAATATTTATATCATTGTACAAGCATCTGATAATGCTACAGCTAATTTCTTCCCATGCAATTAACCGGCCATGTAAAGCAGAGCTCATAGGTGCTAGGTATAATCATAACATCTCCCAAAGTGAAATAAGTTTTGGGAATATCTAAGCAATGGAAAGTATCTAGCTTTTTTTTTTCTATGAGGTAGAGAAAGTAGCAGATTCCTGGCAGACAGTCTTTGATGTACGACTAGGTTATATTTCCCAATGCATTTTATAAGGAGAGTTCTCCGGTAACGCAGAATGATGAAATTGTTTTTTATGATATATATTTTTTTTTCTCTCAAGTTATTTACAGCACGAAGTTGTACAGGTTCTTTAAATATATTGAAAACCGAGATGTAGCAAAGTCCGTACTGAAGGAGAGAGGCCTTAAAAAGATCCGGCTAGGTATTGAAGGTGAGCACCTCCCCCACTACCTGTCTATATTTATAACGTGGGCAGTTAATGGAGTTTTCTTACCTTTCACTTATCAAATTCTCTGGAATCAAGAATGGAGAGATTTTTAATTCTATTGTGTATAGTTCTTTGCCTAGGTTACTAGCCACCTTGTAGTCTGAGTGGCCGGTTACCTAGGCAAAGAGCTTGCATCACTTGTAAGGTATATGCAAACCTGCATCTGCTGCAGCGCTCAGTTTGGGGCATGCTCCTAGTCCGAACTGTCAATCTGCAGGAGGGGTACCACCATTGGCAGTGAGGCAAAGCAGCCGGGCTTTCATGAAAGATGGAATAAACCATATTAACCGAGAAATTACCTAAAGTAACAAGTCCTTCCAAAGCTGCACACTGCTTATATTGAGACAGATGATCACAGTGAGTATTCAATACTTTGTTTAAAGAGAACCTGTCAGCAGGATTTTGCTATGTAAACTAGAGACGGGGCCATATTAGTGCTCTAATACTGATTAAAATGATACCTGTAGTGAAGAAATCAGTTTTGTGGTTCTTGTGCAATGTGTTAACGTTTTGCTGTAAGCATGTATTTGTACATCGGGTCGGGACTGTGGGCAGTCTCTTTTCTTGGTGCTCTGGCCCCTCAGTCTGCCTCCAGTTTAAATGACAGGTCACTGATCAGTCAGTAAATTGCCAGATATTTTTAATATTGTGCCTGCGCAGCCCTTTGTCTCCAAACACTAGGTCTCCCAAAATATGGCACCAACGGCGCATGCACTGTCGCATCTAAATGTCTATACTAAGTCTCAATCTGCTCATGCGCCACCCACCTTGACTATTGAGCCAGCGCAGGACAGGAGATCGTAAACTTTGTGCTGGGTCGGGGCATGCGCAGATTGAGAATTAGTATAGACTTTTGGATGTGACAACACATGCGCCCCCTCCATTTGGTGGGAGACCTAATGTTGTTTTCTGGAGACAAAAGTGCACGGGCGTGATATTTAATATAGGAAAGGGGTTACTGACTGATCAGTGACCTGTTAATCAAACAGGAGGCAAATGGAGCAGCCAGAGCAACAAGAAAAGAGACTGCGCATAGTCCTGTCCTGATGCATGAGGACATGATCACACAAGAACCACAAAACTGATTTCTTCACCGCAGGTATCATTTTAATCAGTATTACAGCACTAATAGGCCCCTTCCCTAGTTTACATAGAGAACCTGTCAGCGGGACTTTATTATGAACAGTGTGAAAATGGATCCAGCTCACACACCAGCGTGTTGATAAAAATCTTTTATTCGGCTTTATTTGGAGGAATTCTTTTAAAAATGGTACAACATCAATTAGGATGTCTCAGACAACACTGCATATTTTAAATAGGGGGTGATGTATAACACATGTGACCAGTGTTCAAGAACGTTACTGTTCGAAACGCATATGGTGGTTCTTAGACAACATTGCATATATTAAATAGGAGGTGATGTATGAGACGTCCTAATTGATGATGTACCATTTTAAAAAGAATTCTTACAAATCTGTAATTCGGCTTGATTTGGATCAACACCCTGGTGTGTGAGCTGGATCCATGTTCACATGGTTCAGGTTTGCCGAGTGCTGTGCAGCAGCAGGATTGCTGTGCAGCAGCAGGATTCCTGTGCGCCTATCCTGGAATTACGCCTCAGGGGTGAGCTGATTTTACACTTATTTAGGACTTTAATATACACTGTCTCCTCTGTTAGCAAATTGTGAAAATGTATACATTCCTATAGACCCAATGTGTGATTATGGCATGTATTTAGTTTGCCTCCCTCACTTATCAGTTCGAAGAAATTCCAAGACCATTTGTGCCTCCATAGCTTGCGCGCATTGATGAGACACAAGCAGCATCTTACCTAGTTTCTCACTTCTTCTAGGTTACCCAACATATAAGGAAAAAGTCAAGAAGAGGCCAGGTGGGCGGCCAGAGGTGATCTACAACTACGTGCAGCGGCCCTTCATCAGGATGTCCTGGGAGAAGGAAGAGGGGAAAAGCAGGCATGTGGACTTCCAGTGTGTAAAAAGCAAATCCATTACAAACCTGGCTGCAGCCGCCGCAGACATCCCACAGGACCAACTGGTGGTTATGCACCCAACGCCTCAAGTAGACGAGCTCGATATCTTACCAAATCACCCCACCCCAGGCAACGACACAGAACCAGATGGGCAGAACTCCACCTTATAATACAGGCTTCACTACAGCTGCTGGGAAAGGGTGCAAAGTTCTTGACATCCAGAGGCAATGTGTAATTCACCGTTTCAGGAGGTGAATCCCACCAGTCACTGGTGATCAGTTACTTTTCCTCTACAATCAGTACAAACAAAAAGAGGTCTAAACGGCGATGTGGCGTTAACGCCAAATGTGGGACATATACTATACCAACAAACTGTTTTTGTTGTGCAGTGTGGACTTTTTTAAAGACCAAAGGAACGAGCAGATGTTCCCGCTGTCTTGTGATGTTGGCTGTCTCTTCACTTCTTCCCCGCACATTGTAAGGATCCCTTCTCTGCTACACAGTGGAAGTTGGGCAATATCACAGGGTCCCCCCTCTATTAAGTACACCCAGTCTTTCGTAGTGGCACTTTATGGATGGTTTCAGATGGTGTTTGTAAAGTTATTTTATAGTATATTAGTACTAACTTAAAAAGTGCATCTATATAGAAAAATGTTTGGATATATAGTGAGCTTATTAATCCCCTCTAAATATATTCTGAGCACAAGCGGGGTCGTCTCTTCCAGAGCTGGAGGGCTTCACACAAAATCCTCCCGCTCACAGTATATCATCATGAAACTGCAGTGTCCGGAGCAGCCGGGATGTCGGTCAGTGCGGCTTGAAGCAAACGATGCCTTACACCACAATCTTTGCTGGGCCAGGTTTACCAATAGAATTGTTTTACAATAAATGATTGTATGTTTTGCATTTAAATAAAAGTAATTATTTTATATTGTCTGAGACGCTGTGGAATAGTCGTCTAAGGCCAGAGAGGGCTTAAACCTGCCTCTGTCATCCTTATGTGTAAAGCTCATTTTAATCCCATAATAGATGCATTGTTTGCCTATAAATAACCCGCGATTACATTAGATTGTTGGGAAAGGCCTGTAAGACAAGTCAGGCTGCATTCACACTGGAAGGATCGTGATCGAGTTTATAGTGTGATTCTTTTGTGCAGCACAAAGGATCAAGGTTCTTGGTGGTGCATCGTACATTCACTTAACGATCAGTGTGCATCATTTACACAAGCAGACCAAGTAAAACGGGCATTTACCAACCAGTGGCACGATGCGATTCCCAATTGGTAAGTGTCTGTTTTGCACATCACTTCTAGTCTGCTTGTTCACACAGGGCGATGCACCACCAAGAACCTTATTCTGCACAAATGATGATTTCACCCGATGAAGTGTTTTGCCTGTTTCCATCGGGAAGGAAATAGCTGCTTTGAGACATTGGTCCATATATAGTCCCAACCAAAAGCTGCATAAAATGAACTGTCATCTTTGAGACTGGTTCAGAAATGCTGCCCCCTGGTGAGAAAGTTACGGTATGTCAGCAGTGTGCATCCATTTTAGTAAAAACAAACCAACATCCACTCAACTTCTGCTGCAAAAAAAAACATGGGTTATGTGTTTGAATTGTAAAAATTGCTGCAGATTGCACACCAAAGGGTGACTACTTTTTTTGGCTTTTCCAGACTTGCAAATCAGCTTGTTCATGTTTCGCATTACCCCTGGGTGGTTTTCAGTGTTTTTTTTTCCCCAGAGCCATTTTTCCCCCCCTCAATATAGCCATATGAGGGCTTGTTTTTTGCAGGATGAGTTGTACTTTTGAAAGAAATAAGGATTTTATGGTGAGTACACACAAATCCCTTTCTCCGAGCCACTCATTGGGGGACACGGGACCATGGGTGTTATGCTGCTCTCACTAGGAGGCTGACACTAAGTTGAGACAAAAAAAGTTGGCTCCTCCCCTGCAGTATACACCCTCATGCTGGCTTCCAGAGACCCAGTTCAGTGCAAAAGCAGTGGGAGATTAATAACAGTACAATACCTAATATTAGAGTACAACAAGTCAAAGAATGTCAGGAATCAAAAAGGTAACAAGCCATAAGGCTAACAGGGTGGGTGCTGTGTCCCCCAATGAGTGGCTCGAAGAAAAGGATTTTACGGTGAGTACACACAAAAATCCCTATTTCTCCTTCGCCACATTGGGGGACACAGGACCATGGGACGTCCCAAAGCAGTCCCTGGGTGGGAAACAATACAATCAAATAACTCCGTGTACCATCTGACTATAAATGCGCGACGGCCGCTTGCAGAATACGTCTGCCAAGGGCCGCATCCGCAGAAGAATGAATGTGGACATTGTAGTGCTTTGTGAAAGTATGCAGGCTGGACCACGTTGCGGCCTTGCAAACCTGCTCCGCTGTTGCCTGGTGCTGGATGGCCCAGGAAGCACCCATCGACCGAGTGGAGTGTGCTCTAATCCCCGCTGGGATTGGTTTGCCCCTGACCCGATAGGATTCTTGGATAGCAGACCGAATCCATCTGGCTATCGTGGCCTTAGACGCAGCCAAACCCTTTCTGTGACCCTCCGGGAGAACAAAGAGGGAGTCCGATTTGCGGAAATGAGCAGTTCTGGAAATGTACCTCCTAAGGGCCCGTACCACATCCAGGGTATGAAGGGCCTTTTCGACCCTGTGTTTTGGCTGTGGGCAGGAGGGAAGAATGATGTCCTCATTAAGGTGAAAAGATGAGACCACCTTAGGGAGAAAAACCGGAGATGGGCGTAGGACTACCTTGTCCTGGTGGAAGGCAAGGAAAGGCACCCGGCAGGATAAAGCAGCCAATTCTGAGACCCGTCTGATAGATGTCACCGCTACAAGGAAGGCAACCTTCCAGGAGAGGACAGGTAGCGGGACGTCTTGCAGAGGCTCAAACAGAGGTTCCTGAAGAACACAAAGAACCAAATTGAGATCCCAGGTCTCTAACGGCATTCTGTAGGGGGGTACCACATGGGAGACCCCCTGAATGAAGGTCCTGACTTGAAAATTGGCAGCAATCTTACGTTGGAACAACACGGATAAAGCTGAGATCTGACCTTTTGAGGGAACTCAGCGCCAGGCCGGAATCCAAGCCGGACTGTAGGAAATCCAAAATGGAAGAGATAGAGAAAACGAGAGGAGGGCGACCTCGGAGCCTGCACCACGAGAAGAAGGCTTTCCAGGTGCGGTGATAGATGCAAGCGGAAGACGCTTTGCGAGCGCTTATAATGGTGGGAATGACCTGCTGAGAGAAACCGGCTTGAGTTAGAATCCAGGTTTCAACAGCCACGCCGTTAAACGTAGGGCCCCTGAGCTCTGGTGGAAGATCGGCCCTTGGCGAAGCAGATCTGGGCGGTCTGGTAACCGCCAGGGGACGTCGGATACGAGCTCCGCGTACCATGCGCGACGTGGCCAATCCGGGGCGACAAGGATGACCGGAACCCCCTCCGTCTTGATTGTTCGGATCACCTTCGTAGTGAGGGAAGCGGAGGAAACACATACGGGAGTTGGAACCGATGCCACGGGGATATCTGCGTCCACCCTGATGGCCTGAGGATCCCGAGAACGTGCTATGAAGTTGTGAACTTTGGCGTTCAGTCTGGACGCCATCAGGTCCACGTCCGGGGTTCCCCAGCGAAGGCAGATTTGCCGGAAAACCTCTGGATGAAGTTCCCACTCCCCCGAGGCAAGACCCTGACGGCTGAGAAAGTCGCCGCCCGGAATGTGCACCGCGGAAATGGTAGAGTGGTTGGTCTCGGCCCAACGAAGAATGTGGGAGACTTCCTGCATCGCCACCCTGCTGCGGGTACCCCCCTGATGGTTTATATACGCCACCGCTGTGATGTCCGATTGAACTCGAATTGGGTGACCCGTGAGCAGGGGGTGAAAGCGTCTCAGGGCGAGTCTGATCGCTCCAATCTCCAGGATGTTTATAGGGAGCCTCGACTCCCGAATTGTCCAATGCCCCTGGGCAGAGTGGTGTAGAAACACCGCTCCCCAACCGAGGAGACTGGCGTCGGTAGTTGCCACCAGCCAGCGGATCGGGAGAAAAGACTTCCACTGGAGGAGAGATGATCCCAAAGTCCACCATGTGAGGGTTTTCCTGATCCGTGGGGACAGAGGGCATGGCCGATCAAGGGATAAGGGACTCCTGTCCCAGTTGTCCAGCAGCGCCTGTTGTAAGGGGCGGAGATGGAGTTGAGCGAAGGGGACCGCTTCTATTGCGGCCATCATTTTTCCCAGGATCTTCATGGCAAACCGGATGGGCCGCGGACGAGGATGACTGAGCATCCGAGCTCCCTGCTGAAGCTCTTGGGCCTTGGACCGAGGAAACAAGACTAGTCCCCTTGATGTGTCCAGGATCATGCCTAGGAAGGAGATCCGTCGGGCAGGAATGGGAGAGGACTTGTCCAAGTTGATTAACCAGCCCAGGTGCGAAAGAGAATCCAAGGTAATGCGGACTCTTGCTTCGCAGGCCTGATACGACGGACCTTTTATGAGGAGGTTGTCCAAGTATGGCAACACGACCACTCCTCGAGAATGAAGAGTGGCCATGACAGCCGCCATGACTTTCGTGAACACCCTGGGCAAGACCGAAGGGTAGGGCCGTGAATTGAAAACGGTTCTCTAGGATGGCAAAACTGAGGAACCTTTGATGTGGCGGAAAGATTTGGATGTGAAGGTAAGCATCTTTGATGTCGATCGATGCTAGGAACTCCCCTCTCTCCATCGAGGAGATGACTGACCGGAGAGATTCCATCCTGAAGTGCCGTACTTTTACGTACTTGTTTAGGAGCTCAGGTCCAAGATGGGTGAACCGTCCCGTCCTTTTTTGGGACGACGAAGAGGTTTGAGTAGAAACCTCTGAATCTCTCGTGTTCCGGAACGATGACCCCGCTTTGGCGGAGGAATTCGATGGCGCAGAGAAGGGCGTGAGACTGAGCTCCTGAACTCGGGAGACGAGAAGGAAAAAACAGTGTTGGAGGGGAGGCAGAGAATTCTATTTTGTAGCCAGAAGACACCAGATCCCTGACCCATTCGTCGTGGATGACGGAGAGCCAGACTTGTTGAAAAAGAAGCAGACGTCCGCCTACTTTGGAGGTGTTGACTGGAATAGTCCCCGAGTCATTGCGAAGGGAATCTGGCAGGCCTGGACCCTCTGGTTCTGGGTTGCCTAGGCTTTCCTCGCCAAGACTGATTCGGCCTGAAAGAAGGCCGAGAGTCTCTGTCTGAGCGTGCGGATCATTCTGATCTGGATGAGGGGGCAGAATTGGACCAGAATGGGCTACTGCGAAAGGGCCGAAAGCAAAAATATTGTTGTCACTGAAAAGCAGCTTTGGGCCTGTGTTGCGGGAGGAACTTGCTCTTTCCTCCTGTAGCGTCGGAAATAAGCTGGTCTAGCTTTTCTCCAAAAAGATGGCCGCTCTGAAAAGGAAGGGAAATCAGAGACTTTTTCGAGGAGGAATCTGCACGCCACGCTCTGAGCCAGATAGCTCTCCTAATGGTGCTGGCATTCGAAGCCGCAGTTGCTGCACAGTCCGCTGCGTCGAGGGACGCATACGTCACAATCTCCAGCCATGGCAATTTGTTTGGCCAGGTCCGCCACCTCAGACGGAAGTTCCCGTTCCTGAATGGATTTTGCGAGGGCATCTGCCCAGTAAACCATTGCCTTGGCAACCCAAGCCGCAGCGAAGGAGGGAGAGAGGAACCTGAGGCTTCGTACACTGAGCGAGCTAGGGAATCTAGCTGGCGTTCCATGGGATTCTTAATTGAAGCACCATCAGGAACGGATAAGAGTTTATCCAAGCGCGAAACCGGAGGATCTACTAGTGGAGGTTCCGTCCAATCTTTAACAAGATTTGCGGAAAAGGGATACTTCGATTCCAGGGTCTTTTTGCCTGTAAAACGCTTATCCGGACGCTCCCTGTGTCGCCTGACTATATCCAGGAAATCTGGGTGAGAGGCGAACGTCTTATAGGAACGCTTGTTTCTCGTAAAGGAAACGGAATGGTCCGGAGCAGAATTAGAGTCATTGTCCACTTTTAGTGCATGATTGACTGCCTCGATGAGGGAGTCGACAGTAGACCTAAACTCCGGAGCATCCGGGTCTAAGGATGCATCAGACTCATATTCAGAGTCGTGATCGCTACGGGCCCCTAGAGAGGGTGAGCGAGAAGTGGAGCTACCAGAGGCTGACTGGCATGGTGAGTGCTCAGGGGAGGTAGTGCGGATCCGTTTTCTGGATGACCGTGCCTCCTTTCGGTGAGAGCGGCCCCTGCTGGCTGACGATTCCCCTGTTACGGAGGGATCTCTTAACCCAGGAAAAAAAGAGAGCCCCGCTCCCCAGAGGGGTCCTGAAGGGATTTAATCGCTTTGGCTAGCGAATCCACGGACTGTGACAGTGACGCAACCCACTCGGGGACTAGATACACTGGGGTCGGTGGCGGCGGAGGGCTCCTGGGGCATCGCAGGCTGAGCAGAGGGGGGAACTCTGAGGCTGAGGAAGTGGAGCCTGGCAGGTGGTACACGCAGTAAAAAAAGGTAGAATGCACCTTGGTGGTCTTTTTGGTCCTTGACTGGGACATGGTGTACCCTAATGTAAGAAGGGTCTGTAAGCTGTGGAAGCGAGGGCGACGCTGCAAGGGAGAACCTAATGTGGTCTCCTTACCCGTGGTCCTGTGTCCCGCAGAGAGGGAGAAGAAGCAGCGGCGGTGCAGAAGGAGCGACAGCCGGCGTTCAGAGGAGAAAGATGGCCGCCGGGGGTTGGGAGGGTAATCTCGCAGAGAGCGAGAAGCGCCAGGACCGGGGGGGCGGAGCCGCAGAATGACGCGAAAAAGGGGGCGGGCCTATCGGAATCCAGCCTGTGCTAGGCCGAAGCCGGGGACTAAATTTGCGGCTTCGGCGCGGCCGCAGAGCGCCGGCCCCTAGGGGAGACCGTGAAAAAAAGGTGAAGGAGCCCTCCGGAATCGCTGGGACGAACGACCCCCCCCCCCACATGTTATGGCACTTACCCCAAATAGAGGGGGAACGCTGAGAAGCTTGCTGCAGGTGAGCTGTGCCCGGGGTGATTAGGACGGTGCAGGGTTGGGGGAAGCCTCTATCCACCATCCCCATAAAAGGGGGGTGGAGAGGAACCGTCCGCCTCCTTCCATCATCCGCTTTGTCAGTGGTGATGCAGTGGGGGTTGCACGGACGCCACAATGCAAGGTGCCTCTGAACAGCCGAGGGAAAACCTGGTGGGCAGGGCAGAATGTCCAGCAATAGGCCTGGCTGCAGAAGAGGATACTGGAGGTGACACTCCAGTGCTCGTCTGATACGGGAGGGGGGAGATCGGTGCCCTTGAAGGGGCCCGTCGCCCCTAAAGTCAGCTCAGGCAGTGGCATCCCACGTCGCAGGAGAGGATACGGAGAGGTAAAACTCCCGTGCTCGCCTGTTGTTGGTTCGGGGGAGATCGGAACATGAAAGAATCCGCCGCCCCCTTCGTCCGGGATAAAAAGGTTTAAATCCAGTGTGCCTCCTACAGACACTAAGCTTGAACTGGGTCTCTGGAAGCCAGCATGAGGGTGTATACTGCAGGGGAGGAGCTAACTTTTTTGTCTCAACTTAGTGTCCGCCTCCTAGTGATAGCAGCATAACACCCATGGTCCTGTGTCCCCCAATGTGGCGAAGGAGAAACTATTGATTTTACCCATATAGTGTACTGAAAAAATGGAATTGCAATGTCACTACATTTGGAATTTTGTTTTTCATGTTCATTATATGGTTAAAAACTGACCTGGCAACACTACTCTCCAGATTAGTATGAGTACACAGATACCAAACATGTTTAGGGGTTGTGTTTTGGTTTTTTTCGGTGAGAAATTCTGAAATTTGTATGACTGTTGCCATTTTCAGAGACCCGTAACGTTTTATTTTTTTGCGATAGGGTGCTATGTGTGGGCTTAACTTTTTTTGCATCCTGAACTGAATATCTAGCTAGTATCAATTAAAAACAATGTTATGATTGCCTCTTGTTGCAGCAACAAATTCTGGCTTAAATTTTTTTTTTCTAGATAATTTTGATCAGACATCTTTGAACGCAGCGATACCAAATATATCTTTAGTTTTAATAAGACAAAGGGGGGTGATTTAAACTTTTAAACTTTCACTTTTTACTGTACTAAATTAGGGGACTTGAAACTGCAGGTGTGCAGTCACCTGTGTGCATATAGCTAAAATCATGATCTAGGAACACTGGCCACAAGCCATCGTTCACAAGAAGCTCACGATGACAGGCATGGGGGTTTGCAGTAGACTCCCAGCTGTCATGACAGCCCATCTGCACCCTGTGATCACTTGACGGACGCCGATTGACTAGATCAATGACGCGCTTCCCGTCTGCGAGTGTTTAAATGCTGCGGTCAGTGATTGAAGCATTTCACTGGTTAACAGCTGCAGCTATGAGGCACTTGATGGTTGATTTAAGTCAGCCATCAAGTGCGGGGGGGACTGTATGAGCCTGCATAAAACGCAGGGACACTGCTGATGCTGTAAATGTAAGTCATCGATCATGAAGGGGTTAATTCTAAATGCACGACCACCACTGCATTAAGATATTGGAGTGGTCTGATCACCAGCTGAGTGATAACGTTCATCACCCCTTTAATAGTTGAGATTTAAAGGTGAGGTGTGGAGGGTTTCTCCTACATTAATGGCATACCTACATGTGTGTATGGTAGGTGGTCTCCATTGTGCATGCCTGTAAGTAAAGAGGTGGCACCGCATGCATGATTTTACATTGATTTGTATGAGTCCTAAAAACGAGTAAGCACGTTGCAGAAATGTCATGAGTATAACAGTTGTGGTTCTGCTGCTCAAATTCGTGAAGGGTATTGAACTGTAGTACCAGGCACAACCACGACTATATGGATGGCGCCATTGTGAGGCACATTCCAGGATCCCCTGCAAATCAGTATTGAAACCCCTCTATGTAAATCCCCTGTAGCAAAACAAATGATTAGACATTTGTTATAGAACAATTAATTTATTTAAAAAATATTTAACTATTACACTGTACCATGTATAGCAAAGGATTTACAATAAAACATCTTTTATACAAGTAAATAAGAAATATCCATAGAGGGGAGCTCTGCAGTGTGTACATCATACATCTGAAATGATGTGATTTGCTGACAATGATTTTCAAAATATACAATTAATGCGAAGCTTATACAGCACGAGTCGGATCACTGGAGCGGGATCTAACACAGTGGACAGTGAGCTGATATGGCTTGATGACATACAAGTGATTTTGGGGTCCGGATTACCTCTTACTGCCAGACATGGGCTGCAGTAGCTAAAGCCCCCATAAATGCACTTTGACGCCGAGGGAGATCTAGTCCTATTCACAATGGCCACGGTAAGTCACTGAAGTCTACTGGACCCCCGAGTCCTGCATCTGCCTCCAGGAGACTCATGATGACCGCCATGGCAGCTTCGTCATTGGAGGGACTGCTCGAGCCGTGGTCCGTTTCTATCATATCGATCGCCATTTGGGAGTTTTCACCTGCAGAGAGTAGAAAGAGGGGAAGAAAATGTTACCAAACCTTTATCTTCCACATCTGGTGTTAGAGTTAAGTGTTCAAACATTCTTGCAGGGTAATCATTCACTAGTGGAGGATTTTAAAAGTGAATAATAGACAAGTTTGCCACCTAATCTGGGAGCAGCATACTATAGAGACCTTGATTCCAGCAATGTGTCTTTTACAGGGCTGCTTGCTGTAGTTTTGATCACTTTTATTGGTAGGACTAGTAAACAAGCTGCCATGTAGTCAACCCCACCACTGATATGCAGAAAGCTACCCCATCACTGTTGGGGGGAGTTATACACAGCTCGGTCTTCAGTTAGACCTACAGCAGAGAAAAGTGATTATCAAAACTACAGCAAGTAGCCCAGTAAGTGATATTACTGGAATCGGGAACATTTGCTATCCCTTCTGAAAGTAGTGGCAGACAATGACTAATTACCATTTAGTTTGACTGTCACTGTTCACTCCCACATCTGGCAGGTGAATGGATCATCAGTAAATACCTACTACAACACTTGCACGATCAGGTCTGTTCTTTGGTGCTGTCCTAGTCAAATGACGTTCAAGAAGGGCACATTGTGGTGCAACATGAGCACCAATCACGTCCAGATGCGAAAGTGAGCAGTGCTGGAGAACCCCTTTAAAAACTAGGTGAGTAATGTTATTTAATATTGTAGTCCTGTTAAATGGATGCTGCAAGAATTATATGAACGTGGCCCAATGAGTGAATTTTACACTGCCCATCACCTGCTGCTAAACATCTGTGTGTGCACATTGCTTTACACTTATCTCTCTGGTTTAAATAGGTTGTCTACTGTTTTAATGTGTCAGGAACATCTTGGCGGCACTAATGTATATGTATTTAGGCTGTGTGCCCACGTTGCGTTTTGCCGCAGCTTAAACGCATTCCCATGGGATTCCGCAATTGCTGTGCCCATGCTGTGGATTTTCCCGCTGCGGAATCGCATAGCGGTAAAATCCACAGCATGTTCACTATTTCTGCGGAATCGCGGCGATTCTGCCGCCATAGGATTGCATTGAAACGCTCACTTTACGTATGTGGCTATGCCCACCATGCGTAAAGTGAGCGCTTCATGTGCGGACAGTACCTGGGTCTGGAGGAGAGGAGACTCCTTCAGGCCTTGGGTACAATATTCCTGTAAAAAAAAAAAAAAAATTAAATTAAAAAATAGGGATATACTTACCTTCTGATGGCTCCCGGCTCTCAGCGGTGCACGTGGCCGCTTCCGTTCCCAGGGATGCCTTGCGCAAATCACCTGAGATGACGTCGCGGGCACACGACCGTGATGTCAAAGGTCCTTCACGCAAAGCATCCCTGGGAACGGAACGTACCGGGAGCGCCGCTGAGGAGATTGGAGGCCGTCGGAAGGCGAAAATAATATTATTTTTAACATTCTATCTTTTACTATTGATGCTGCATAGGCAGCATCAATAGTAAAAAGTTGGTCACACTTGTCAAACACTATGCTTGGAAAGTGTGACCAACCTGTCAATCAGTTTTCCAAGCGATGCTTCAAATCACTTGTAAAGCGCAAGCATTCTCCAAGCTAAAAACGGTTGCAAAACGCTTGTGTTTTGCGGGAAAATGCATGTGAATTTCGCATGCGTTTTACCTGCGGCACGGAGTTGCGTAAATGCTGCGGACATTTCTTCAACGTGGGCACATAGCCTTATAGTTCTGTTCTTGTTGGTGCAGTTTTACTCAGGCCTGTGGTGTGACCAAACAATTCAGTGCACCTTTACACCAACTTGTCTCCCATCCATCTCTCCCCTCTCTGGTTCCCGTGCAGCCAGAGCTGTCAAGGTGGAGAAGGAAGGAAGTGGGTGGGAAGGTGCACCAAATTGCTTGGCTGCTCAAAGGGTGCACCAGTGCTTGGTTTAAGCAGTCATTTTGTGCTAACACCCTATAAACCATTGCTGATTGGATACATAGAAGGTTGTCCTTTAAGAGCCCGACTAGAGGGGCACAGAACGCTCATTAGACATGCATAGGATATTGCCATTGTTCGCGGCAGAACATTGTTTACACAGGATAATTACACGCTATGAATGATCAATTTTAAGCAAGCTGAAAAATAAGTTTCACCAAACAAATGAGCATTTTGCTTGTTTTTGGAGTAATTTTCCAATTCTATTTGTTTATTTCTTTTACAAATACTTTCAGATACAGTTAGGAAATGTTAACACTAGATAATGTGGCTAGATGTTAATGCCAGTGTCCAATAAGTATATAAAGTCAGAATGTAGATCCTGGCAAGTTTACTGACTTCAGCTAACAAACTTGAATTTGCAGCCATAATATAGACACAAAACCAGTGTCGGGGTGAAGGAGAAGCCTGGACATTGGGCTAAATTACATTCCCAGCAAGAGCCGCACATTAATAGAGGAAGTTTTAACCGCAGCTGCACAATATTCCCCTCCCCCCCCCCAAAAAAAAAAAAATCAAAAAAAAAAAAAAAATCATCCCACTCCCTTACCAAGCATTGAGGAATTGTCAGAGTATGGGAAGCCGGAGTTATCTTGCAGCTGTCCTGTACCTAATCCAGAGATTGGCAGATCCATGGTGCCACCATTCATAATCTATAGAAGAAAAAAAAACATAATATTGCAAAAATCACATACTGCACATTGGAAAGTAGCCTTAGGGATTATGTGGGAATGGAGCTATATTTTTTTTTTCCATTGAGTCCTTAATTACTTTGTTGCAGATGCTGCCATTTTGGTGAAATTCTATGTGAAAAACTACCAAGCCATGTTGTGCTAGTGCTCTGGGAATGTTACCTTTTTACCCCCCGGGGATGATGCGTCAGGAGGGGGAGTGCTGGTGATGTTAAGTGGACTTGACCCACAGCTTGATGGTGAAGACCCTCTTATTCTGTGCAAAAAACACAACAAATTACAAAATGAGACAGCTTTGGTATACGCCCTGCAGAGTGGTCCATACAAGACATTGTATGTGGCTCATCATTACAAATTACTAAATGCGCACGATTTCATTAATGTAGAGCATTTGACGAGTGGTGTCCACCATGCTAAAAATCTTACTCCATTACTCTTGAGATTAAGCTCTAATTATTGGAATTAACCACCAAGCTTGTTTGTGCTACATATAGCTTTACATGTTTTAATTTCTCCGCTTAAAAAAAATAAAAAGGGCTATCACCTCTACCCTACCATCTCCACCTTCTTGCCCGTTTGTTACCCCTCCATCCTCCCCCTCCCTGTTCTCTAGAAATGTGTACCTCTTAAAGAAAGCAAATGTTGATTTCTTTTATTTATCTTTGTTGTTATAGTGCTTGTGCCAACATTCTTAAAAAATTTTTTTTATAAAAAAAAAAATTTCTTACTCCAGGCAGAGACTAGAGTGAGATTTCTGGCATAAGGAATGCCACAGCTCATCATGAGTTAGACAAGCTGTGGCTGCCCCCCCTGTCTCACGAGCTGTGAAAAACTGGCATGAAAATACCAAGAGTCAGTTTCCCACAACTCAGAGTTGGCCAACATTTTGTGACCTTTTTATGGCTTTTACACCGCTGTGTGACCATAAAAGTTTTGCTGGATCAGGGCCAAAGTTACTAAAAACTGTATGGATAGTATTACAGGTTCCCTTAAATAAGTTAGATTATGACACGGTCACAGGAGCTGTGCAATCATCATCAGTGACTGTGATTGAAATTCTCCAGGGGGGGTTGGACAACAATTCCTGTTGTACAGTCCCATGCAGTTTCATCATACAAGCATTTCTGGTTCCTGAAATAGTGGCTCTCCTGAAGAGAACATGACATGTAATTCCCAGGGTGCTGGGGGGCTGCTCATCACGACTTCACGTGCACTATCCCAGGAGAACAAATCCATACATTTTAAGAATACTAGCTGAATATACACAAACTCTAATAGCTGCTCACCTGTGAATTTCCATGATTTCTTCAGCAATCATTCTTCCAATCTTCCCGGCTCCAGCTCTGGTTCCACCAGGAATGCCAGGCACTGTTGGATGGGTTCTCTTTGTACCACCTGATAACATAGCAAAGATATAAGATCACAAATTACTGCAATCATTTTTTTTTTCTTTGCCACCTGCCAAGTCGTGCAGGGGTGAAGGATTTTATCACGGTACTATTTGAATAGCACGAGGCTTGATTTGCACCAGATTGATGTCACCTTAGGTCACTGACCAGAAATCTGGCGTGGGGGAGGATATTTATAGGGGCCAGAAGAGACGCATTCTAGACTGACCTTCTCCAGACTGCAGGACGCTGTCCATGCTGGGTGGGGAGGATGCCAAATGTGAAAAGGCTGAATCTCCACCATCTAAAATGTTTGCTCTGCAAGAAAACAAACACTGTTCATAAACTCACATACATGCATCATAGCTCCCAGCTGTTCCTCTCCCCATAATGATATGTAATAAAGAATTAATTAGGATTATTATTTACCAGGTAAAGAGTGTCACAGAGGAGAAGTTGGATCAGATGTACAATGAGCGAAGGAAATGGAGGGGAATTTATGAAGGCCTATACTCTAATTTTGAGTAATAGAAAGTAGCAAATCTTGGCCATTTTTGCAAGACACTGTTTCCATCACCTACGCTTATAGCTACAGGAAATATATTCCTCAGGCACAGCTACTTGTCTCATTCCCAGCTGTCTATTTGGAATACATGAAACTAACAAATTTTGGCTCATTTGGATGTAATGGCACGTCCTGTGTCAGGTGCGGATGTATTGGGCATAGATAGCAGGTGTGGACTGTGGTTAACCATTTATATGCTGCTGTCAATCTGATAGTAGCATTCAAGTGGTATGACCTGGGACAGGAGTCCGTATGGATGCCCATCAGCCTCAGCTATATAAGCTTGGGTTGCTAGTGAAGCTGGGGACTACAGAAGGCCCTTATGGCTGCCATTGTTGTACACCTATGAAGCAATCCACCAACTGTGGCTGGGCTTCAGTGGAAACTTAATTTAACTTCAAGTATTTCAGTATTATAGTCAAGCAATCAAATGATATTATTTTAAACACTTATTTTAAATTTACTTTTTTTTTTTTTTTTTTTTTTTATTTCCACATCTGCAAAAGTCTGATTATCAAAATAAAATGTATTCTGTATGGTAAAAAAAAAAAAACGTATAAAAAAAAATGTAAATTGCTCAAAAAACAAAAACAAAAAAAAGTTGCATGGTCGAGGAGGGGAGTAAGAAGATCTGGTTCAAAACTGGCGAGTTACAAAATGACAATCGCCTCAGATTTTAGGACAACTTACGATACAACGGTGTTGGTAGAGACAATGTATTCCACTTCTTTGGTCCAAGGGTTCATGAAACTGAACCAGCGACTCTTCAGGGTGATGAAGGAGCCATCTTTGATTTTAAACTTATAACAATTTGTTGTAATTTTTTCTCTATTCTGTAACACTGAAAGGAAAGGAAAATGATCAGTAATTGCTGATCCGGTTGCGAGAATGAAACACACTGTTGATGTCACATTGTGTGACTGGGTCTGGGAGCAATTGCAGTTTTCCACCACTAGAGGGCATAATCATCATGGGAAAAAAAAAATCGTGCCATTAACTTATTGATAATTAGAATCATCAGCAAATCTGTGGGGGTCTTACATTCGGCACCACCGCGGATCAGCTGTTATTACCTCCAGCAGCGGCTATTACCGGATACTGCAGGTCAGCTCCTATTCAATTGATAGATTATCAATATCATAAGGTCAGAAGACCCCTTCATCAGTTTACCCTCACAATTCTAATTTTATCCATTTCCAACCCCACAAAAAAGGAGGAGTCAAGTATTTTGTATGTTATATGTAATATGTACATGCATACGTACAAAATGTAAAATATATACACGTATGTATATAAAGACCTGTGCAAAACCTTTAGGTTATGTGCATACGATCATTAAACGCTGCGGGTTGCACGCTGTGTACTTGTGCAGCGTCCAATCCGCAGCGTCCAGATGTTACAGCATAGTGGATGGACACCCGCAGAGACGGACATGCGGCGCTTCTTTCCAGACTGCAGCATGTCTATTTATCTTGAGGAGACCACAGTCTCCGCAATAGAAGTTTAACCAATGATGCGCTGAATCCGCACGGTTCAGTGAACACATGTGAATTCACCTGCATTCAATAGACGGCAGTGCTCTGGACACAGCGGAAATGCTCTGCGTCCAAAGCGCTGCCACTTCTGGATCGTGTGTACTCAGCCTTAGGTAACGATGAGAAAATTAAAAAAATGCTGCAGTGTAGTCATGTTTTTGTAATCCCGTATTGTAACCCTGGCCTACCTTGTCTATGGCACTCTGCAAGATTCCCAATGTCGTCTTGATGGAAATACTCATAACACGATGTCCCTAAAAGTTCTTGTGGTAAGTACCCTAAAATGGCGGTGGCTCTGCAATATAAAAAGAACAGTAGTTAAAATGCAGAACCGCAGAGTGTTCCAGCGCTGAATTATTACATATCTTGTGTCTTCTCCAGCTCGTGAAGTTCCGCAATAAATAGTTTTGAGCTCTACATTATGAAACCCTCCTCTGCCATAATTATCTAGTATAATTCTTACCTCTGGTCTACAAAAACAAATTTCCCGTCAATGGCGTGCCGAGAGACGTATTCTGTGGACTTGACTCGGATCTCGCCGTTTGCAGGCTGCGGTACTATGTGCGGGTGTAAGCGTCCAATGGCAACAAGGCAGCTAAGATTACAGCCCTCGCTGTCGGGCTCGTTGTCCTCATCGAGGCCCATTTTTGTTGGTGGCCAGCTCTTTAAATATCCAGTGCTATGAATAGTGCAAAAACTTTTCCGGTCTCCTGCAAACCAAAAACAGGACTAGTCAGAACCAAATGCAGGTACTAAAACGGTCCTGGAGGTTGTGGGGGTTGGGTGAAGAGCAAATTTGATCTATTATTGCAAACATCTTGGGTGACGGGCTCCTGCTAATAGCCAGCTGCCTCACATCCAAAGACGAGGTGGGGAGGGGTCCTTGAATATTTATCATGTATCTGCTTAATCCTACAATAAGATCTAATAGAAAAGCACATCCTCCTTTAAAGCCGGCCGGCCCCACACGGTGCGTTTTTCTTTTTTTTAAGGCCTGATTTAGTCATCAGACCAAAAATGACACCATTCTTCTATTAAATTCACTAAATTAATGATTTCCCAACCTGATGACAGTGTCCCATAACCAAAACTGAATTTTCTATTTTCTTTGAAGAAAAAAGGGGAAAAATTATGTAAAGTTGACTTATAAATATAAAGGACTTATTCATAGGCTAGATGATAAATGTATGATGGGTCCGACCACTGGAACTCCCACCTATCGAGAATGGAGGTCGCAAAGGGCCCAGTGTGAATGGAGCGGAACGGAGCATGTGCGACCACTGCTCCAATCACTGTCTATAGGAGTGGTGGTCGTACATGCTCACTGCCAATCTCTTCATCACACAGGGTTCTTGGGGTGACCAAAGAGATTTGAGTCTACATAGCAGCATTGTTGGACCAATAAGGTGAGGAGGTCAACATTATATCTCTCCATCTCTCGCCCCCTCAATAAAAAGAAAAAAAAATAAACACACACAATGATCGCGAGAGTCAAGTCACCAGACGTGGTACAAGCTACCTACCCATCCCGAGGGCATTCTCACCTTTTTTCTTCGAGCAGTTGGATGGGAAATCTTTATCTTCTACTTTTACAGAGGGTCTGTTACACTTCATCCTGCAGAAAAATGAGCGCCTGGCTCCAGAGCACAGCCGCGATGGTTCGGGGGTAATGTCAGTCTTGACGGGGAGACCGGCTAAACGAGATCAAAGCCATAAAGAAGTACATGAGTGCTAATTCAGGTGTATTACACAAAGTACAGATAGAAAGCATCACAGGCATGGACGCCCGGATCCTTTACGATTTTGGGGGTCGGATCTTTAAATATCTTGGAACTTTTGCCTGCCACAGAAAGTGGTTGCTGGGGGTCTTCGGCCCAACTTGAACCTGTTTTTCATGAAGGTTTTTTAGTGTTTTGCATAAACACACACTTTTACTACAAAAAGCCCCATAATTGATTAAAGAAAAAAATAAAATCAGGAGCATATTTGATTTTGCATAAACTTTAGGAACTGTGAATTTGGTTAGAAAAACATCAACGAATACCACAAAACAAAAAAGTGGGAAAAAAAAATTATCACAAATGATGAATCGGCCCTTAAGTCTTCTGGGGTTTGCGGTGGTTGGGAGTCACACTGGTCTCTGTGCCACACAAGACCAACACTGTGGCCTTAAGGCAGGGTCTTCTCTCGTCGATCATGGACTAATCCACCTCGGTTCCCGTGAAGAGCGTGCAAAAGTTTGGGAACTGTATAAAAGATAAAACTAAAAATACTTGTTTACCACAAGCTGAAACCTACTTTTTGCATCGATGAGCCTCTCCCGTGGGGCCGTGTCAGAGGACGACAACTGCTCCTTTACTTTGGCGATGTCTTTTGGATGTAGGTAATCAAATAGGCTTTGTCCAATCAGATCATTCTATAATGGAGAATTGTTCACATCATCAGTTCCTGTACAGAGCTCTCCTTCCATCTTAGCAACAATAAAGGGGTCATCCACTACCGGAACTCAGTTACTGTTTTTTCCATAAATGCCTAAACGACGACTCCTCTAGAGAAGCCCATGTACTTTTTCTGCAAATTTTCATGTTTTATGCCCTTCTGCTTCCTGGCTATTGACAGCCATCATTTCCTCTTCCGGATTCTCTGCTCCCTTATGGCAACACTTACTTTGTGCTGGCCTGCAAATGCCCATCTACGGCACTTTGGCCACTAATTTTATTGTTTTTTTATCCTGTTATCTAACACTTTAAGTACTGCAAAAATGCATCAGCAAAGCAACGATGTGGAAAATCTGCAAAAATTGCATGTGCAAGTTTTCCCTATTTGCACCTGCAATTTACTTGGGATCCATTTGTAACCAAGCCAATGTATAGGGTGATCCCTAAAGTGGGTTTGGAAGTGAATTTCTTCGAAACGCGTTACAGACATGAGCACATCTCCTAACCAACTGGTCCGCATAGGACTGTGCAGCCGATCTCCTTCCTCCGAGTAACAAGAACGTCCGTTTCAGCAATCTCAGACCCCACATAATGGGCACAAACCCACCCACCCATACGTGTCATGCTACTAGTAATGGAAAGCCTGGAGAGTGCAATGTAAAGCGAGGAGCTGCATGTTACCGAGGCCAATGATCTGCCCTTACCTGACTGTAATTAAGGATTTTAAAGACGGATTCGGATACAAACAGGATCTTCCCGCGGTCGCAGCCCACCACAAAGAGGAATCCGTCTGCTGCCTGTAAGAGAGGACGACAAGTGTTAACTACACACAAACCCACTGCACATAAACAACCAATGCTTAGGTTATACTGCGTCATCTGACTTAAAAGGATTTCACTTATATAAAACTTAAAGGGGATGTCCACGATAATGAGAAAATGGGTCAAGCGAGTTGGGTGGATGCATAACATAAGGGCATTACTTCTCACTTGGCTGCTGCGACGAAGGACCCTGTTGACAGTTTGTGACCGCTGCAGCCAATGACCGACCTCCATGGTCCTACCTCCGAGCCCATTGATTGTGTGCAGTAGTCACGTGTTTACAGAATTTAGACCGGCTGGGCATCGCAGCAATTTAACCAGATAAGTAATGCTTTTGAGCCAGATTTTCTCTAGACCTCGCATAATCCGTCATCATATGTTGAAACATCCTGCATCTTCCCAGTAAATCTTCTCAATTCTGAACCCTTCCCAATATCTCTGCTTGCTGTCAATAAATGGTAATGTCATCATTTTGATATGTGAGGGTGTGCTACAATTCTACTAGGTCTTCTTGAACCTCAGGTATTTAAAAGGGGTTTTCAAGTTAAAGGGAAAAACAAAAAAACACTTTATTCACCCTCCCCAGGTCCAGTGATGAGTCCTGGTGACTCCTATAGGGTGCAACACTGGCGTTAACGCTGGCAGAGAGCCTGAGCACACAGATTGGCTGCAGCGCTGTCAACACTGCAGACTATAACAGGATTAAAATCACAGATACACTGCAGATTACCCTAAAAATATATAGCAATAAAAATTATATATATATATATATATACACACATACATACACAGGTCCTTCTCAAAAAATTAGCATATAGTGTTAAATTTCATTATTTACCATAATGTAATGATTACAATTAAACTTTCATATACTATAGATTCATTATCCACCAACTGAAATTTGTCAGGTCTTTTATTGTTTTAATACTGATGATTTTGGCATACAACTCCTGATAACCCAAAAAACCTGTCTCAATAAATTAGCATATCAAGAAAAGGTTCTCTAAATGACCTATTACCCTAATCTTCTGAATCAACTAATTAACTCTAAACACATGCAAAAGATACCTGAGGCTTTTAAAAACTCCCTGCTTGGTTCATTACTCAAAACCCCCATCATGGGTAAGACTAGCGACCTGACAGATGTCAAGAAGGCCATCATTGACACCCTCAAGCAAGAGGGTAAGACCCAGAAAGAAATTTCTCAACAAATAGGCTGTTCCCAGAGTGCTGTATCAAGGCACCTCAATGGTAAGTCTGTTGGAAGGAAACAATGTGGCAGAAAACGCTGTACAACGAGAAGAGGTGACCGGACCCTGAGGAAGATTGTGGAGAAGGACCGATTCCAGACCTTGGGGAACCTGAGGAAGCAGTGGACTGAGTCTGGTGTGGAAACATCCAGAGCCACCGTGCACAGGCGTGTGCAGGAAATGGGCTACAGGTGCCGCATTCCCCAGGTAAAGCCACTTTTGAACCATAAACAGCGGCAGAAGCGACCTGACCTGGGCTACAGAGAAGCAGCACTGGACTGTTGCTAAGTGGTCCCAAGTACTTTTTTCTGATGAAAGCAAATTTTGCATGTCATTCGGAAATCAAGGTGCCAGAGTCTGGAGGAAGACTGGGGAGAAGGAAATGCCAAAATGCCTGAAGTCCAGTGTCAAGTACCCACAGTCAGTGATGGTGTGGGGTGCCATGTCAGCTGCTGGTGTTGGTCCACTGTGTTTCATCAAGGGCAGGGTCAATGCAGCTAGCTATCAGGAGATTTTGGAGCACTTCATGCTTCCATCGGCTGAAATGCTTTATGGAGATGAAGATTTCATTTTTCAGCACGACCTGGCACCTGCTCACAGTGCCAAAACCACTGGTAAATGGTTTACTGACCATGGTATTACTGTGCTCAATTGGCCTGCCAACTCTCCTGACCTGAACCCCATAGAGAATCTGTGGGATATTGTGAAGAGAAAGTTGAGAGACGCAAGACCCAACACTCTGGATGAGCTTAAGGCCGCTATTGAAGCATCCTGGGCCTCCATAACATCTCAGCAGTGTCACAGGCTGATTGCCTCCATGCCACGCCGCATTGAAGCAGTCATTTCTGCCAAAGGATTCCCGACCAAGTATTGAGTGCATAACTGAACATTATTATTTGATGTTTTTTTTGTTTGGTATTAAAAAACACTTTTATTTGATTGGTCGGGTGAAATATGCTAATTTATTGAGACAGGTTTTTTGGGTTATCAGGAGTTGTATGCCAAAATCATCAGTATTAAAACAATAAAAGACCTGACAAATTTCAGTTGGTGGATAATGAATCTATAGTATATGAAAGTTTAATTGTAATCATTACATTATGGTAAATAATGAAATTTAACACTATATGCTAATTTTTTGAGAAGGACATATATATATATATATATATATATATATATATATATATATATATATATATATATATAACTAACCATAAAACGTGGTATCAGTGCTCTGTGAAACCATGGATGAGTAATACCCAGCAAGAAGAACATCCCAAACAACCAGAAAATCGATCCACAGAGAAACGTCAAACAGGGAATAAATTATAAGATGCCTTTATTATAAAAAGCTGGCAACAATGTTAATCAATCATATGTGCGTATAATAGGACTAGGAGCCAACTTATATGCTCCAATATACAATGTAATGGCAACCCTGTTTACATTATTATTTATTGTTATAGCGCCATTTATTCCATGGCGCTTTACATGTGAGGAGGGGTATACATAATAAAAACAAGTACAATAATCTTAAACAATACAAGTCATAACTGGTACAGGAGGAGTGAGGACCCTGCCCGCGAAGGCTCACAATCTACAAGGGATGGGTGAGAATACAGTAGGTGAGGATAGAGCTGATCGTGCAGCGGTTTGGTTGATCAGTGGTTACTGCAGGTTGTAGGCTTGTCGGAAGAGGTGGGTCTTCAGGTTCTTTTTGAAGATTTCGATGATAGGCGAGAGTCTGATGTGTTGTGGTAGAGGGTTCCAGAGTAGGGGTGATACGCGAGAGAAATCTTGTATGAGATTGTGGGAAGAGGAGATAAGAGGGGAGTAGAGAAGAAGATCTTGTGAGGATCGGAGGTTGCGTGTAGGTAAGTACCGGGAGACGAGGTCACAGATGTATGGGGAGACAGGTTGTGGATGGCTTTGTACGTCATGGTTAGGGTTTTGTACTGGAGTCTCTGTCAATCCCTTCACTGGCTCCCCATTGCCCAGAGGGGAGAGGCCGGGGAATAGCGGGAGGACAGGTGGATTAGTCGGGCAGCAGAGTTTAGAATAGATTGGAGGGGTGCGAGAGTGTTCGAGGGGAGGCCACAGAGCAGGAGGTTGCAGTAGTCAAGGCGAGAGATGATGAGGGCATGGACTAGGGTTTTTGCAGATTCTTGGTTGAGGAATGAACGGATTCGTGAAATATTTTTGAGTTGAAGTCGGCAGGAAGTGGAAAGGGCTTGGATATGTGGTTTGAAGGAGAGATCAGCGTCAAGGATTACCCCGAGGCAGCGAGCTTGTGGGACTGGGGAGAGTGGGCAGCCATTTACTGTAATGGTTAGGTTCGTTGGGGGGTTCGAGTGAGATGGGGGAAAGATGATGAATTCTGTTTTGTCCATGTTAAGTTTCAGAAATCTAGCGGAGAAGAAGGATGAAATAGTGGACAGACATTGAGGGATTCTTGTTAGTAGGGAGGTGATATCTGGTCCAGAGATGTAGATCTGTGTGTCATCGGCATAGAGGTGATACTGAAAGCCGTGAGATTCTATGAGCTGTCCCAGGCCAAAGGTGTAAATGGAGAAGAGCAGGGGCCCAAGGACTGAACCTTGCGGGACTCCGACAGATAGGGGAATATAGATAAGGGAATATATCCAGAGTATGGGGGTGGGTTAAATAGGACGTGGCGACCTTGTAAGGTAATACTCTGGATATATTCCCTTGTTTACACCCTCTCTTTTTTGATAGTACTCTGCACTTTATTTTAACCCTGGTATATGATTGGTTCGGTTACACTATTAATGTGTTGAGGCACCAGGCACTTTGGCCTATATACAAAAAACACACTCTTTGTGTATTTAGGACTTTTATATTTTTGCACAGCTGCACTTTGGATTTAGGATCTTTATAATTTTGCACAGCTGCACTTTTTTTACTTGCACTTTTGAGGGATTTATCATATGTAAACAGGGTTGCCATTACATTGTATATTGGAGCATATAAGTTGGCTCCTAGTCCTATTATACGCACATATGATTGATTAACATTGTTGCCAGTTTTTTTATAATAAAGGCATTTTATAATTTATTCCCTGTTTGATGTTTCTCTGTGGATCTATTTTCTGGTTGTTTGGGTTGTTTTACAGACTATAACAGGAGCGGCCATGGCGACTCTGCTCTCTTCCTGCCCTCCCAGGTCCAAGCTGTTTATTAAAAATTAAGATTTCTGAAATTGGAAAATCTCTGGAGCACATCAGTGATAAATCTCTGTACAAGAAGGCTGTGATCCACATAATTCTAGACATAACCAAGCTTTTAGAACACTAAGAGTAAACATGAATGTTACTATTCACTGACAGCAAGTAGAGATGCTGAAAATAAAGAATTTGTATTAGAATTTTGCTGAACTGTTTCATAATCGAGCAGCAGAAGTTTCTGACATAAATCACCTTTAATTCGGATAAAATGCATGTAGACATCTGTACGAACGAGACAGACGGGTGCACCAATGCCGAGGTTCGCCTCGGTTACACCCAGTGACTCACTGCTGCCAGCTGCCCAATGTTATATCATTTCCTTTTCATGATGGAAATGCCACGCACATAAAGCAAATAACACCTCCGTGTCCCAGCTCTGCGGCCTGGACCTGGGATCACACAGGTGGAGGCCTCTGCCCCTACGTCTGATGCGAGACGTCAGTTCTGGAGTGCACGCCATCACACAGTCCGACACCTCCCAGCCAACAGGTTTTACTGGGCGACATGTTCAGGCTCATTCTACAGCGGAGGAGACGGCCCCACTGACGTCTTGTACCTGGTTATACCACAATGGCGAAATCCTTCAGTGAGGCTCTCTGCTCAATGAAGTGGAGTCACATTTTGTAACTATTACGTCACTTTAGCCCCATCCACAACTAGGATTTTTCTTTTCATATTTAGCCAAGCTTTTAAATGGATTCTATATTCTACTTTAGAGCTGCACTCACTATTCTGCTGGTGCAGTCACTGTGTACATACATTACTGATCCTGTACTGATCCTGAGTTACATCCTGTATTATACCCCAGAGCTGCACTCACTATTCTGCTGGTGCAGTCACTGTGTGCATACATTACATTGCTGATCCTGTACTGATCCTGAGTTACATCCTGCATTATACCCCAGAGCTGCACTCACTATTCTGCTGGTGCAGTCACTGTGTACATACATTACTGATCCTGAGTTACATCCTGTATTATACCCCAGAGCTGCACTCACTATTCTGCTGGTGCAGTCACTGTGTGCATACATTACATTACTGATCCTGAGTTACATCCTGCATTATACTCCAGAGCTGTACTCACTATTCTGCTGGTGCAGTCACTGTGTACATACATTACATTACTGATCCTGAGTTACATCCTGTATTATACCCCAGAGCTGCACTCACTATTCTGCTGGTGCGGTCACTGTGTACATACATTACATTACTGATCCTGAGTTACATCCTGTATTATACTCCAGAGCTGCACTCAAATAATTTCTTCCTCCGTCAGATTACTGTACAATGTCTTGTGTAATGAGGACACTACCCAGAAAGCAAAAATAAAAGCAAGCCATGTTCAGACACTGATAAAGCAGGAGATGCTGGGAAAGTTTAGCAATGAAAACAGCAGAATTCATCACCTACCCTGAGAATTAATTGCTTTACTTCATCGTCCGATAGGAATGAGGGTTTGTAGTTGGCTTCTGTGTATGGATTTGTAGCACCTGTAGAAGGACGATATGATAAGTTGATCCATTAATAAGGCCACTAACCCTAAATCTCACAGCTTTGCTCTCACCCTACAATGGCTGATAACAGGAGCAATGCGTCCAACTCAACCACATAGAATATAGAAGTGACGGGGGACGTTTGGTGACTCCCTGAAGTCGCCTCCTCACCTCGCAAAGTCTTCATATGCTGCACGGCCATTCTTAGCACAGTCAGCTTGTCCAACTTCCGAGACATGGCGTTACACGTGGGCACAAGAGAAGCCAACTCGTCGATGAAACTGTTCATTTTGTCTCTGCGCCTCTTCTCGATTTGACTGTGAGCCTCCCTGTAATCACGACATGCAGATCGTTAGACAAGAGGTTTTCAGACTTCTAGACAGAATTTTAATTTAGTTTTTTTCTTTTCAACAGACTGGCACCGCTTGTCTTCCAGGGATACAAAGGATCAGGCAAGAAGTTAGCACGCCCGATCCCTTGCACAATCTCCACGATCCACAATCTGGAGATTGGGTTGACACTTATCCAACATGCATGGCTAGGTTGTGGGAAATAAAAAAATAAAAATAAAACCTTACCTTGCATTTTTTATCCGACCTTCTGCATATTCAAGCCTAAAAAACAAAATATTTAAAAATAATTAAATGAAGGGTAAATGCAGGAATAGGGTTTTATTTAAAACAACACATACAATAGTATGTTCATTTTCATCTTATGACCCAATTTTAAAATTCTTTATCAACAAAACTCAACGGTTCAAAAAAAATAAGATAAAATAAAAAATAAAATATGCATCCATTTTACTGAACATGAAATTTTGGATGATTGTTTTCCCATTATAAAATGCAAGTCGCGAACATAACTATGAAGAATATCCAATTGCTATGCAGCGGTGGTCCTTGGTCATATTAAACCACAGAGCGGTTTAAATTTTTGCCTATATGTATAACATAGTAACAGTTAGCTAGGCTGAAAAAAAAAGACATTAGTTCATCCAGTTCAGCCTATATTCCGTCAGAATAAATCCCCAGATCTACGTCCTTCTAAAGAACGTAATAACTGTAAGATACAATATTGTTACGCTCCAGGAAGACTTATACTCACATCCCGTGTGGATCGTCCTTATCGGTATCCATGCCTTCTCCATGGCTAGGACAAGGAAAACAAAAGCAAAGTGACCATCAGCAACTATAGGTCGATGTCCTGCTCTTTACATTGTACAAGATATGTATTAAAAATAAGACTTAATCTCTGAAGGCTACACATCATGCACAGGTGGCAGATGCACTGTGATGAATGAAGACTAGATCATAAAGGGTTTCAACCGGTTTACACAGATAAAATGATTTAACCATGCCAGACAAAATGCATGCAAATCTCCTTTTAAGAGAGTAAACCTTAAAAAAAAAAAAAAAAAAAAAATGCATGTCCCGAACATGGCTGTGGAGTTGTAGAGTCGGAGCCCGAGCCCATTTTGGTGGAGTCGGAGTCATGGAAATTTAGAGGTTTTGGCTTACCGACTCCACAGCCCTGGTCCCAAGTTTTTGGGTTTGGCAGCCCATTAAAAACACAAATTAGGGGGCATTGGGTGTAAATGCATTTTGCTGCTCAGTCCAGTAAAGGAAAATATGCAGTTTTCTGAGCATGCTCCCAATTTCACTGGACTCATCACCTGTAATTTTCAGGCTGACTTTTTAAATAAGACACATAGAATAGGGGATAAATTCCAAGCGCTGGCGGTCTGAACGCTGGGACCCCCACTGATCCAGAGACTCTAAAAAAGAGGTGTTTGAATGGACCGGTGGTCAATAAGCTGAAATTAACATCTACATTTTTAGATTGAACAAAAAACAAACACCAAAGCAGCACATTTCAGCTCAAGCCCCATTCACTTAAAGACGCAGTTTCATAAATGCAAGTTCTGCAACAACATTCCATTGTGTGATTTGTAGCTTTGTCATGGAGTGCAGCCTATAGATTGCAAATTAATCCATTGTGAGAGTCTGCATCAATTTGAACATTCACAGGATATCGGCCACGTGTAATAACCTGATGGTGTAGAGCTGCAATGCCAGACAGAGCCCATTCACATGTGTTTAGTCATTTTTTGTAAGAAATTAGAATTGTTTTTCTAATTCTAGAAATCTCATGATTTTTGAAAATTTTCCAGAAGAGCCATTAGAACACAGGAGAAACAGATCAATGTGTCATTTTCATTCCATTACTCATCAAAATTCAGGCATGCCAGGTTTGGGGGTTTTTTTTAGTTGTTTTTTTTTGGTTGAGATAACGTCTAAAAGGAATCTGCATAACAGACTACAGGCCCATTTCAATGGACAGTCTGACAACTGGGTGTGAGGAAAGCTCTAAACAAGTCGGCAATCACTGGGCAAATGAGCAAAACACTCGTTTGTGGAGTATAATGATTTGTAAGTTTGCTTAGAAATAATTGCTCTCTGCAGAACACTGTCCTGTCCAAAAAGGAGATATGCTGCCGATAAAATTATGTTCCATGTGCACAGAACGATTGGGACAGTGTCCATATAAATGTGCCCTTATGCGAAAGGGACACCATAATTTGTAATGCCCCAGGTTGTGTTCACACCACCATTGTGGCTCGATGCGGTGACTGATCGGTCACGTCATTACCGTACTTATAATTGGGGCCATTGGTCAATGTGCTGTACTGTCAATTATGAAAGATAAAATAGTAATGCATGCATTAAGGGTCAAGTATAAAAATAAAACTAAATGGGAGAAATTAAACAAAATACTTACTCGAAAGAAAAACTGTCCAGCCTAAAAGAAAAGAAGACATTGCATTAAGTACTTGATATTTTGAGAACATAACCCCAAGTTACTAAATAGCAGGTCACTAACTATAATATTATACTATACACGTGTGTGTGTGTATATATATATATATATATATATATATACATATATACACATATATACATACACACATACATATATATATATATATATATATATATATATATATACACACACACACACACACACACACAGATCGTCAGGTTGGAGCCGGCCATACACAGTAGACAGCAGTCGGATAACCATTCATTGTGCAATCAGCCATCTTTCCCGAGTCAATATGTGGCTCCGCTTAATGTTCACATTTAATTTTTCTTTATTTTGTTCATGGGGGAGAAAAAGACTCAATGAAAACAAAAGGATCGGGCATTGAAATATCAACGGTTCGATCCTTCTCTCCCTTGACATCATCTCTTGGGGAAGAGTCGGGAGGACTCTCGGATGGTTGGCTGCTCTTGATGCCAATTTTCATCTGATATGTATGGGAGGGGGAGCTATTAAAAAGGGGGAGAAATGGATTAACTTTGCTGCAGGTATATTTGGAGGGAAGCAATTGGTGCGAGATTGGAAGCCATGAAGTAGGATGTTGCATGTTTAGGCAGGCAATGACAGTCACTAGAGTCATGGATTAATTTTGTACCAGTTGATGTCTATTGCAGGTGCGGCTAATACACTTGGAAGAGGTAAAAAGGCTGCATCATTAGTTTATCGTTGGTCTGAACTTACATATTTGGGATGATAAAATAAGCACAATCAGAAAGCGTAACAAAGCTTAACTCAGAGGGAAACCATAGCTATTGGCTTATAAAGGAAAAATAAAGTCTACATTCTCCCACGGATCTTATTCTCCCTTGGAGCCATTTTCTGGACTCATGGACATTAGAATTGAAGGCTAATCTAGTCATTTTATTCCTATGTATTTTTTTTTTTATTTTTATTTTTTTTATAGATACACACAGCGTATACTGTAGCTGCTATGGAAACAAGGGAGAAAAAAAACTGATGAAAATTCATATGCCGCAGTCCATAAAATAGGACAAAATTGTCAATCCTTCTAGGGAAAAACATAATGAATGCAATTTTTTTTTTCCGTCGATCAGAAAGTTGTCATGACTTTGTCATCTACTACGATAAAGATAAAAAACACAAAACAAGTGCACTAAAACAACGTAGTATTTAGAAAGGGGATGGATACCGGTAATTAAAATTGGGATAAGGTGCAACTTTATAGCATGTACGACCATAGATAATGGGGGATATCACCGGAGGTGCTGTAGATGTGGAATAAGAGCCATCACACGGGGGTCGGGCAGGTGGCTCATTCATACAATGACCAAAACAGACGCGTAGCTTGGATGACTGGAGACCCAAGTGCCACAGTTATCCGGTCCCATCACACGAGTCACCACCAGACGGTATCTAACTGCAAAATAGATCCTATGTACATTATATATTCCCCTCCCTGCTGTCAGGATCCTGCATGTAACGGGTCTAGTAATTCGTTTTTCCTGGACAAGCTGGCCAGTAAGGGATTATATAACTTCATAGTGACCTTTACTGAGATAACACCTTTAAGCTGTATATGTGCAGCAGTTACATAAAGAGCGCAAGGGTCTTATGGAACCTGCTGCTGAGAGAAATTAAAAGGCTGAAAGCAAGAAAGGTGCAAAACCAGGATAGAAATAAGAAAAAAAAAAAAAAAAAAAAAAAAAAGTGTAAATGTACAGATGCATATCAGGCAAGTGAGCGACTCAGCAAGGGGTCCTGTACTGCATTTAAAGGGAGAAAATATTACCAGTACTCCTCCCAGTCTTCTAGATTGCGTGCAATCAAATACATTGTCGATTTTTGATTGCACAGTAAAAAAAATGATCATACTAAGGGGATGAGTGAATTATGGCCAAAATTATGGGCCCCATTTGGAAACAAACACGAGCTGATCGGTGGTTTTTAATGGCCCATTTACACAGGTTGAACGAACATCAATGTTCACAGAATATTTGTTCTTGGCAGTCCTTCTCCTGATCACATCAAGAATGATTTTTAAGCTTGCTGACCAAAAAAATAAAAATAAATAAAATATGAGCATTTTGCTTATTCATCGAGTAACTGTCAGCCTGTTAAAAGCTAAAAATCACAAATCCATGTTTATGGCCCAAGTGTGGACACTGATGCTCGGTAGCATCGAGATAGCATCGAGCATAGTAGCCTAGAGATAATATATATAAATATATATATATATATATATATATATATATATATATATATATATATATATATATATATATATATATATATATATATATATATATATATTTTATCTCTCTCAAAAGTACAGGATACTCCCTTTAAAATGAGAAAAAATACATAATTGGCAACCCACAATTGTAGCAATCCAATATTCAACAATTTATTCTTACCAAATTTAAATAGCGGGAAAAAAAAAAGTGCAAAGAAATAAAATGTGTAAAAGGTTTTTTCGTCTTTTTTAAAGGTTATGGGAGAAAACGACAAAGCGTGACAAGAAGATAAATATATATATATATATATATATATATATATATATATATATATATATATATATATATATATATATATATATATATATATATATATATATTATACTTTTTTTTTTTTTTTTTTTTTATTTTCACTCTTATATCAAGTTAACACTTTAAGATTTACCACCTAGTTCTATTTTTCAGCTGATTGAAGCCAGACAATAGTGCATCAGCTTTTTTTTCTTGACAAAGGCTAGGACTGGACCGTTTTCCAAGCTGTCCAGTAGATCCCATATTATATGCACTTTTAGCCAACTGAATTTGGCAGTAATGCAGCGATAAATGAGTGGCGCATATAGCGCTGAAAGCCTGTCCTGGATGCCGTGTTACAAGTCCCCCAACTTCCCCATGTTATGCACAATCCGTACAGCAGCTAACCGGAATGTCTCGCCCACTAGGACGCCACTTACTGATAATCCGTCAGACTGCCTTTCCTTTTTCGGCTACACTCCATTCCGCCTGTGCTGAGAGAACTAGATATGAGGTCAGTTGGACCCGAGGAGATGAAATCAATAGTTGAAGTGATATCCATTCTTTGGTCAGCCATTGGAACATCTGAAGGAGAGAGACACAAAAGCGTAAATGGGCAGAAAGCAGCAGAAGCTGGGGAGGGCGTAATGGCAGCGAGCGGAGCGTCCCTTATACAACAGTCAGAGGTTGGGGTATGGCATTACCTATTATATGCGTTATCTACCGGTTTCAGGACATCTTCCATGTTACACGATACATAAACAGCAGGTTATATAATCATGGGACACAATGCAAGACCAGGCAAATACAAACACTCACCTAAAAAAATACTGTTGTGGTGAACGAAAAGCCGTAAGAAATTTAAGATTATTTTTTTTTAATTTTGGGGAGACTTGAAAGTCGGTCACCTGCTGATCATGGTCCCGTTGTCTGTTAATCACTGAAATAATGGAGGGGGAAAAAAAAAAAAAAAAAAGGTAATAAATCTTGTGCAGTTATAGGTTAAAAACTGGTTATAAAAAGGAGTTGCCTAATGGATGACCACATAAAAAATAAAATTACACTTTCTCCTAGAATTTTTTATTTTTTTTAAAGTTCACAGGATCTCTAGAATATAAAATCTCACGTCTCGGCCCTATGCCCTTGACTCCGGAGGTCATGGTGGACTCCATTTGTTGCCAAGGACTAGAATCACCTGGCAGAGGTGAAGTGGAGACCCCACGATTGTGAGCACGGCAAATCGGCATATACGGTACGTGCATTCAGTTTTGTTTCTACTTTGAAATATTGCTGCCTTCCCCATAATACCCATAGTAAAGTTTTCCCTTTGTCATAGGACTTTACAGTGCCTGGTGCAGATAAATCCCTTTCTGGAAAAAAATAAGATCACCAAAGCAAAGTCCGTAGAGACATTGAACAAGAAGGGGATGTTAGATTACATTTCTTTTTTCTGCTTTAGGAATACCACGTGTTGAGTATCACATGAACAGGATGCAATCCTAAATACATATTTGCAGCACATTGACCCAAACGTGTAAGTCACGGCGCAGCAAGATTTTCCGGTCACATCAAAACACGACATCGAAGGCAAAGAAATATGTCCGCTTTAAAAGATGATCGTGAAATATTTCCCCACGTCTGATAGGTGGGGGTCCAACTATGGACAGTAGAGGCAACAACAATGGACACTTATGGCGTGTATATATATATATATATATATATATATATATATATATATATATATATATATATATATATATATATTTTATATATATATATATACACACACACACACACACACACACACACACACACTATAACAGTTCTGAAACTAATATATCAAGAAAGGAAGCAGCAGTGCCTGTGTGCTGATAACTAAGAGATAGATATACTCCATGATTAGGCTGCTTGTATAGGTGACAGAAAGCAGAGATATGCTAGAGTAATAGCTGTATATAGAGGGACAAAGATTAGAGATTTACTGCAGGATGTGTAACGCTAACTACTCCCAGACAAGCCGTGAGACAGGGTAGTCAGGAGGAGGTGAGATACCAGGAGGGCAATGAAAAGCGTGTTCAAGTAACAGTACGGGGTCCAATGCCAGAAGGGTACGTCAAGATATGGGGATTAGAGAAACGGATAGTCAGAGGCCAAGTCTTGGGTTAGTTACCTGAAGTCAGAGCATCAAGGGCAAAGGCATAACACACACGAATAGTCACAATAAATCCAAGGTCTGGCAACAAGATCAGTAAGTCAGACAGACACAGAGCAAAGCTACAGCTGACAATGGCCGGCTCATAGCTAGCCAGGTATATATCTAACAAATTATCAAGAAAGGGAGACACCTGGAAGAACACCAGCAGGCTAGGCCAGATGAGAAGCAGAGCTGTCAATCAAAATGCTGACAGCCCAGCACCAGATTGGATGACGGGGCTGTCACTCAAAATACTGACAGTCCAGCACACTCCAGATCCTATAGGATGGCTGAACTGTCACTCCTAGCATCCCTAGGCCACAGTGAGTGATGACCTATGACTGGATGGAGCTGTATATAAAAGGGGCAGAGAAGAGTATTATAAGGCAGGATGTGGCTGTATATAGGACAAAAAGAAAAAAAAAAAAAAAAAAAAGATTTTCTGCAAGATGGGGCTGTGTGTTACAAGCACAGACACTAGTTGAGCTGTGTTTGTTGCCTGCTGTCGAGAGAACAGTGATGTATAAGCCACTGCATTGATGCATATTGCAGAAGATTACCTTCTGCCGTATGCATCAGCAAAGCAGAATTTGCAGTTTAACATCACTACTCTGACAGCAGCACACAAACAACAGCTCTACACTTGAGCAAGAACCACTTAATGGTGTAAAACCAGAAAAACAAAAAAAAGGACTGATGTAGACAGTTGGGCAGGGTAAGGAACAGAAGTAGAGAGTGTAGTTTAAGACTATCTTGATGATAACTCAAGTGAGGTGAGGTTGCAAGGAGCCCAGTTGAGAGGGAGGGTGGAGCGTGCAGCATCGAGGAGGGGCAAATGCTGCTGGGAAATGCCATCTTAGCAGGTAAGAGCAGGACAGACCACTCTGCTGCTATGATGGTAGCTACCCAGGGGGGGCAGATAGAAATTGGAAAAAAAAAAGATACAAGAAACAACTTTGTCTTTATGTTGGGCTTAGTCTATATAGTAACAATAAGCATGCATTTACTCGGATTGTGAAAAATAATGTGATTCTGTGAATAACCTCCTCACCTAGAGAGGCTAGATCTGACTCAATTCACACCAATAGCTCTGTAGCCCGCACCGTTCCATAGCTCCTGCACCTAGCAGGAGGAATAGGTAAGTTTTCTCAACCCCCAATTTTTATACTCCTTCCGCTCAGTAAACACAAGGTCATTTCTCTTTCTCCTGTTGGCCTGGTTACAGTGTTGGCACAGGGATGTAGATGATGTCTGTTTTACATTAGTCTTCTCATTTCTCAAAAAGGTAAACATGGAAAAAAAAAAAAATCTGTAAGTGCCAAATGTCATATAGAGGGAAAAGGAGATCTGAGTCACAAGATGCGATCATAAGAAAACTGTTTTCGCTGTCAGTATGAGGAGACATGACAATTGTGTGCACAGGACAGATTCAGCCACAAAATTAGCAAAATATTGCTTGGTTTAGAAAAAAAAAAAAAAAAAACAAAAAAAAACAAAAAAAACACATGACCCTAGCACTGTAACCTGTGGATGTTATACTGATTGCATGGCATGTGATTTTTTTTATCGCACTGTACAGATTCAGAGTGAAATAGCAGCTTGCGGTGATTTTTTTCATGCTAAATATAGTTGAGTAAAAAATAATTATTTTTATTAATAATCAGATCTGCATTGCCTCATAGAACATTTGTTCAAGTGCAATCTGATTTTTTTTTTTTTATCCGATTGCACTTTTCCGATTTATACGCTACTGTGAGTAGGACACTAGGACACTATAGGACTTATTTTTGGAATGATCACATCCATAGTTATACATTTAAGGGGTATTCCAATCTTCCAAATTAAGACATAAAACAGTATCAAGTAGATATTGAGTAGTGTGAAAGGCAATTGTCCACAGCAACAAACTCCGGGAAAAAAATGCAAAGTACGCATCTGGGCAATAAAAATGAAAAAAGCATATACAGAATGGGAGGAATAGAAACAGCAGATGTGAAAAAGACTTGGGTATACTAATAGATCACAGACTGAACATGAGTCAACAGTGTGATGCAGCAGCAAAAAGGGCAAATACAATACTGGGATTTATTAACAGAAGCATACAGTCTAGATCACGTGAAGTCATTATTGCCCTCCAGTCCTCTTTGGTCAGACCTCATCTGGAATATTATGTCCAGTTTTGGGCACCACATTTTAAAAAAAAGACAAACAAACTGGAGCAAGTTCAGAGAGGAGCTACCAGAATGGTGACCGGTCTGCAAACCATGTCCTATGAGGAACGGTTACAAGATTTAGAAATGTTTAGCTTGCAAAAAAGACTGAGAGGAGACTTAATAGTGGTCTACAAATATCTCAAGGGCTGTCACATTGTAGAAGGATCATCTTTATTCTCATTTGCACAAGGAAAGACTAGAAGCAATGGGATGAAACTGAATGGGAGGAGAGACAGATTAGAAAAAACTTTTTTCAGTTAGGGTGATCAATGAGTGGAACAGGCGGCCACGAGAGGTGGTGAGTTCTCCTTCAATGGAAGTCTTCAAACAGAGGCTGGACAGACATCTGTCCGGGATGATTTAGTGAATCCTGCTTTGAGCAGGGGGTTGGACCAGATAACCCAGGAGGTCCCTTCTAACTCTACCATTCTATGATTCCTCATTGCTGTAGTTCTGAAGCAATGAAAAACTTAAGTCCCTTGTTCAGGCAACCGTGAGAGTCCAAACGAAGACTGGTCTTCCATTTTACATCATATCTGTGCATAAACCAGATTCTCAAGCTGCTCAGATACAAGGGAAAAAAAAGTTAAAAGAAAATGTACAACAAAAATGGACATGTGAATAAAACCTACCTGTGACATCACCTTTTACAAAAACTACATTTGATGATTCTAGCCTCTTCGGTCCATCAGAAAAAAAGAGCTGTTTTGCTACTTTTATATATTTGGATATAATTTAACCATAAAAAGAAAAAAAAAAAAAAAAAAAAGGGTCTTCAAGGGGTAAAAAGTTCTTGCGCTGTCAAACCAAAAATGGCGACAGAAAAAAAAAAAAAAAGTCAGAAGAAAAATTCTAATGATATATTCTGCTATAATTAGCCTTCATTCCAAAAGTAGTAAAGCATTTATGAGTTGCACGCACTGATTAAATGTAATTACGGTACATCGGTCATTAAAGTAAGAGGGGCTCGCAATCTGGTTTCCATGAGGAGGTTGAGTGAACAGGCCAATGTATGTGTTACCAAATGGAAAAGTATGTAAGAAAGCAATTCATGAGTGCCTATACAAATGCATTTAAGGAATCATGAAAACAGGCTCCTGGAAGAATGTTGGTAGTCTTGGCACAAGACAAAGTAGCAATCATGAGTGGTTTGTTAGTTTCTCTTTTCTCTGTAACATTCAATGAGAAGAAAGTACAGTCAGCCTCTCCCCACCCCCACATACAACAGAGGCTGAAGTGGCTGATAACAGAGAGCACTAAACAAGATATTTTGCAATGGCAACACTGTAAAAGGCATCAGAGGGTAAAGACCAGGGAGCTGTAGGGTGGACACATTGAGAACCTGTGCCTTTTGCTGCCGCTGGTCACATGACTGGACTAACTGCATGGATAAGGCAATCATGTGCACACTAACACCTATCTGAGCGAATCAAGGTCACAGCAAGAAGTAGGTCAACTGACTCCGCTAAGACACCAGGCACAATCAGGACCTAGATACACTGCGAGCAGCCAGTGACTGTCCTCACGTTATACAACACAGCCCCCTCCACCAGCACCCACATAACACCTCCACCTAGTGACCACCAGCAAGTCCAGGATCAATGCCGCACCGGGGGAAATGAACCTTTATGTTATCACAACTACATCTCTAATCATTTCTAGGAAGACAAAGGTGCTTTTATTACAGGTTGATCTATTATAATTGTATCATGATCACTGAAATTTGTGCCGCCCTTTTCCTCCCCCAAAAAGTAACATTTTAAAATCCCATAAAAAAAAATAAAATAAATAATAATAATAATAATAATAAAGTGCTGAAAATAGAGATTACATGATGGGGTATGATTGGGACAGCTTCCTTCTACTTTAGGGTCAAGTTAAAAAAAAAAAAAAAAAAAAAAAAAGGGAGGAGGGAAATATCTAAACACTACAAAATGCTTTTTTGTGCGGTTTGGTAGCCTTTTTTGCCTTAATGGCGTTTCTTTCATTTTCATTTTTTTTTTTACAGCACCTCTGAAAAAATAAAAAATATGCATGTTACAAATGGAAAAAGAACAAAAGGGGGGGAGACGTTATGACCAAGTACAACAGAAACCGGTCATGAATCGAACACTACGTTATGGCATACTGCTAGACTTATTCACATCTTTATGTGTGAGGCCCCATTCACATCGGTGATTTTGTGCTTTTTTTTGTTTGTTTTTTTTTCTTATTTTGAGTCGGATATTCAACGCGTCAGTTTAAGTTATCGGTGATTTTCACATACGCGCTAATGAAAAGAAATAAAAGTTAAAAAATGGACAAACTAACTGCATCCGTGTGCTGTCTGCTTTCCACGCACGTATATATTTGCATCGGATCCAAACTAGACATATCCTAGTTGTTCTTTTTTGGGGGTGGACGACTTGGTTTGCAAAAGCACAGACATTTTATTAGCCACACAGACCTGACATCAGCAGTTCTACTCATGACTCTTGCTTTGGGTTTACTGGACCTTTAAATATCCCTTTAATACATACAGTCTACAGAAGTGCATATTCAACTAGAGGGGTGTGAATTACAGGAATATTTGAAACTTCTAGACCCGTACATGGAAGAAAGGTGTATACGTATCAAGGACTGGTGAGGTTACACCTCAGACTGCACAAGTGTCAATTACCAGATTACACAGGCAGCATAGCTGATGTAACCTGGTACAGCAGGGACACCAGCAGAAGATCCGGATCTTGGCACTAGCAGAGAATATTCACCAGTTTCACAGTGTTCTGTAGTTTGTTTTTTTTTCAGCCAAACCAAAAGTGGATTTAAAAAATAAACATAAGTGATGGACTTCAACTTCGGATCAGTATCTAGTTGTCGCTCAAAAGGGCGCATCAAAAATTAAAGCGACGTTCTGCAGGAAATCATGTTAAAGTGCAAAGCCGGAAAAACAGATTGGAGTCCAGGAGCGCCTTTCTCCAATCAGCGGCTTATCTCTCCAGGGAGCAGACGGATTGGACACGGAAATTCCAACGACCCACTCCTTCTCTCCAAACATCATCGGAAGGGGAAAGAATAGGGAGCTACACATACACATTAGTTGGTCAGACCAAAACTGGGGTGATATACAATGTGTATTGGGTAATAACTGCACTTCTGACATGTCAGAGACACAGGTCAGACGTTTTGTGGCGATTTAAGTGCTGCAGTCACCCAACTTTCCCCGGCTCCCCCTCCCCGCTATTGGCTAAAATAGAATGTCCTCCATCTGCCAGGAAAAACGCAGCTGCAAAATTAGCGGTTTTTCTCCCACGTTTTTGATGGACTTCACTCTAATGGTGAAAAACGCACAGAGAATTGACATGCAGCAGTTTATCTGCAAGTGAAAAATACTCAACATGTGTATAAAACTTCAGGTTTCTCATTCACTTTGCTGGCATCAAGTGTTGCTTCAGGTTTAGTTACAAATCTGCGCCAAAAAAAAAGCACCAAATCTGCAACATGTGCACATAGCCTAAGGGACCAAGAAGCCTTCAGTTTATTCCTGCAAAGTAAAGCTCCTACGATTGTGCATCAACATTGAAAAAAACTATTTGCAAGTAAAATAGTTGTAGCAACACTGATCCTTACATTCAAGGCAATTTGCAAAACTATTGCCCAAATATATTTGGCCCAAACACATTCACAAACAGAAGAGGATCCTGTGTAAGAACAGTACATGGGCCTTCTGCAGTCCATTAGCTCATTTTCTGAAACATTCAGGTTATGTGCAGACGTTGCAGATTTGACTGTGGAATTTTCTGTGCAGATTCTTCCTCTCTTGCCAGAAAACGAAGGTGTGGATTTGATGCGGATTTTCATGTGTTTTTTTTCATGCAGTTTTGTATGCGTTTTTGAAAAGCTAAATAAAGATCTATTATTGAACAAAAATAAAAGAATTGTGATGTCATTTCTTGTCCAACCTCTTCATTTACATACTCCACTGAAGAATAAGGTTTACACACACAGGAAGATGATAGATACATCTACAGATGGATACATCTATAGATAGATAAATACCAAGCCCGATGTTTAGTAATAAACATAATAAAATGGAACATAAAGAGTTAAATAAAGACACAAAATCTGTTTTATTAAACGCAATATCTGTTTAATTAAAAAAAAAAATGATATGGCGTGTGGGTACCCGTATAATTAATAGCCAGAAAGGCTACGCAGATAGCTGTGGGCTAATATTCATAGCCTAGAGAGGGACCATGGATATTGGCTCCCCCCTGGCTACAAATACCAGCTCCCAGACACCCCAGAAATGGCGCATCTGTAAGATGCGCCAATTCCGGCACTTAGCCGGTCTCTTCCCACTCCCCTGTAGCGGTGGCATATGGGGCAATAAGGGGTTAAAGTCACCTTTGTATTGTAAGGCGACATTAAGCCCGGTTAGTAATGGAGGGGTGTCAATAAGACACCTATCCATTACTAATCCTATAGTATGAAAGTTTAAAAAATAAAAAATCCAGAAAAAAGTATTTTAATATTCTTAAATTTTACCATACTTACAACCACGTCCAATTCCCCGAAGCCATGATCACCTGCAAAAAATAAAAAGTAATAAACCAACCGTATACTCCCTGTTCCGACAGTCCAATTAATAACGAGTGTACCACGACGATCTCCCCTATAAAACAGTGATATCGGGTGATGTCACCGCTCTATAGGGCCTCCCACGATGCACTGACAGGAGACAATGGCTCCTGCAGTGCATCGCTGAAGCGGTTACTTGCATTCATTTTCTCACTTTATGGCAATGCTGCATGGGAATTTTCTCACACAGCATTGCTTGCGAGAGAATGAACTTAAGTGACCTCTCTCGCAAGCAACGGCGGAGGGATATACATGGCGGAGGATTACCCCCGCTGTCAGTTGATCGCGGGGCCCCTGTAGAGCACGGACATCGCCCGATGTCACTGTTCGACATGGGAGATCGTCATCGGACACTCGTTATTAACTGGACTACTGCGGAAAGTTAAGTATTGGTTGGTTTATTATGTTACTTTTACTACAGGAGAATCGAGGACTTCGGGGACTAGGTGTTTGGTAAGTATGTACTGTATATTATGTGTACGTCCTGTATGTTATATGCTGTATTTTTTTTTTTTAACTACTGAACACCGCCATTGTCTGATGGGACTACTTTCCCATGATCGGCTGCTGTCACCGAGCATTAACAGCCGGATGGGAGCAGTAGTCCTATCAGACAATGGATGCCTACACAGACACGCACGCATGCGATCTTCAGCGTTTCATCCGCAGCAAAACCGCAGACCATTTTTACATTTTCGGTTTTGCTGCAGATGTGCCTGACACAATGGAAGTCAATGGGTGCAGAAACGCTGCAGATCCGCCAAAAGAATTGACATGCTGCGGAAAAAAAGAAAAAAAAGAGCTGCGATTCCACATGTTTTTTTTTTCCTTTAAAAGTTTTTTATTGAAGGATATAATATTCATATTCACAAAATTATGCAATACAGAGATCCATGCATTAGTATACAATTCAGCGTCTCATGGGCATCAAATAGTTGAAACATGTGTGAATACAATTAGTGACCATGAGAATAGTAAGCTCGACAGTATCACATATTCAAAGGAAAGATAACCTTCATTTTAACTTATTTTTTTGTTTCATTTTTAAACAGCAAAATAAAGATTATAAAACAAACAATAACTTTTCATTATTGAAACTATCATAACCTACAAGTAACAATTATTTAGTGTAATGTCGCTTCCGTCACACCCTATCATGTCTATTAATCGAACCAACAATATCCTTACATTGTAAAAACCATCCAACCCACTGGCAACAATTATTTGATGCTTTGTCACTCCTATCCCACCCTATCCTGTCCATTAGATCGGATCGGGGGATCGCCTGCCACCATCCTAGTAATATACCATGGGGACTGTTCAAAACAAGCTATAAGATGAATTCTCACCTCTTCAGAGAACATGTCAATAAAACTCTCCCAAGTATCAAAAAAGCGGGATACCATACGATCTTCCCCCAACTGTGTCTCTATCCATTCCATACGGAACACATGTTTTAGCTTATTCAAAAACATTATCAGTGTTGGAGGTTCCGCTGTTATCCATTGTTGTAATATACATTTTTTCCCTACCATGGACACTATAGATGCCAAACGTTTGGCCCCTCTTGTAATTCTTAAAGCTTCCCCAGGCCATATTCCCAAAATCGCCCACTCTGCCGTGGAAGGTAGATAATTCAAGAGGTGATCTAAACAGAAGCTCCTCACTTCCCCCCAAAACCTCACAATAGCCGGGCAATCCCAAAATTGATGAAAAAGGTCTGCCCCAGGAGCTGCACACTTTAAACAATTAGCCGATTGAGATAGGCCCATGAGAAACGAACGATGTGGGGATATATATGTGCCATGGTACAATCTGAGCAACATTTCCCTATAAGAAGAGGCCGGTAAAGCCTTCCAAGCATAAAACATTGCCTTAAGGATATGCTCTGGGGTTAAGGCTGGGAAACGAGAGAGCCATCTTGGAAGGCCTGCTTTTCGTTTAGTGTAGTCCATCCCCTTTTTCAAAAAGAGATAAAATCTGGAGGTAGAGTGGAATAGTGAAGACCTATTACGTAGTATGGTATCAAATGGGTTTTCCCAATCTATATCCGATAACCTCTCTCCGACCTTTATAGCATAGACTTCCAAGGTCGCACAATTCGCAAGGCACCCCATTGTCAAGGGAAGGTATCTCCTAGTAATTGACCAGGAGTGTGGTCTGCGTGTCGAAGAGTCTAATATGGAACCCACTGTCACGACCCGATATCTGGCATCTAAGTCCTCCCTTCCCATTCTCAACCCAACATCTCGATTCCCAAATATTGGTAAGAAAAGTGAAGAATGTGCATTAAGAGAAAGTCTATGTCGTAACTTATGCCATACCCTCCATATCACCATTAGCAAAGGATTATCTAGCACTGAGGAGGGTAACAGTTCCTTATGTGTATGTAGTAGATATAATAAGTTGGTATGAGGTATCAGATTCTGATCTACTTGAGTGTTAGTGAATATGGAAGTATCATGAATCCAGTCTTTAAGATAACGAAGCAGCGCCGCCAGGTTGTAATTTTCTAAATTTGGAAAATTAATACCTCCATTTGATGGGTGTTGTTCCAATATGTCCATACTAATAGCATGATGCTTCTTTGCCCAGATAAAAGTACAAAACATACCATTTATTACCCGCAAATCACTAGGAGAAAGCAATATTGGGAGGGATTGTATAAAATAAAGTATCTGTGGAATAGCAATCATTTTTAACAGATATGCCCGACCCAAATATGAAAGGGTTAAATGTTGCCATCCTTCCAGTTCTTTTTTAATTTTTTGTATAAGAGGAAAAAGATTACTTCTCTGAAGATCATGAGGGTTTTTAGTTATAAGTACACCCAGGTAGGGCAATGCCTTTTTGCACCATTCAAAAGCATACAACCCTGCCCATGGTGGTTTGCGCGAAGCGCGCAGGTTAAGTGCCTTAGATTTAGTTGGGTTAATAGAGTAGCCGGACATAGCCCCCAGTCTTTCCATAAGGGCTATTATTCCAGGGAGGGCCTCCTCTGGGTTGGCAATATAAAGCAAAATATCATCTGCAAATGCCGTAAGCTTTAAACTAAGGGTACCGTCACACATTGAAATTTCCATCGCTACGACGTTACGATTCGTGACGTTCTAGCGATATCGTTACGATATCGCTGTGTCTGACACGCTACTGCGATCAGACACCCTGCTGAGAATCGTACGTCGTAGCAGATCGTTTGGAACTTTCTTTCGTCGCTTGATCACCCGCTGGCATCGCTGGATCGTTGTGTGTGACAGCGATCCAGCGATGTGTTCGCTTGTAACCAGGGTAAACATCGGGTAACTAAGCGCAGGGCCGCGCTTAGTAACCCGATGTTTACCCTGGTTACAAGCGTAAACGTAAAAAAACAAACCGTACATACTCACCCGTCGGTGTCCTTCAGGTCCCTTGCCGTCTGCTTCCTGCTCTGAGTGCCGGCCGGAAAGTGAGAGCAGATCACAGCAGTGCTGCGCTCTGCTCTCACTGTACGGCTGCACTCAGAACAGGAAGCAGACGGCAAGGGACCTGAAGGACATCGACGGGTGAGTATGTACTGTTTGTTTTTTTACGTTTACGCTGGTAACCAGGGTAAACATCGGGTTACTAAGCGCGGCCCTGCGCTTAGTTACCCGATGTTTACCCTGGTTACCCGGGGACTTCGGCATCGCTCCAGCGCCGTGATTGCAACGTGTGACCGCAGTCTACGACGCTGGAGCGATGATTATACGACGCTGCGACGTCACGAATCGTGCCGTCGCAGCGATGAAAATTTCAATGTGTGACGGTACCCTAAGTCTCCCAACCCGTATCCCTTTAAACAATGGCAGGGACTCTAAAGCACGTATAAGAGGATCAAGGGCAAGATTAAATAGGATGGGGGAAAGTGGACAACCCTGACGAGTGCCTCTGGTTAACTCCACCCCTTCCGTTAGTTGTTGATTAACTATAATTTTGGACTTAGGTGAATTATATAAAAGTCTAATCAATGTCGCAAATTTCTCACCAAATCCCTGATTCTCAAGCACTGCGTGCATCCAATGCCACTCTACACTATCAAACGCAGCCTCCGCGTCCAGACTGAGTAAGATATTAGGAGAGTTCTTGTTTCTAGCTGACACTATGGTGGCCGCAATTGCCGTGCGGATGGCAATGGTCGAATGTCTACCACGGGTAAAACCATACTGGTTCGGCGAAAGAATCTCGGGGAGAAACATCTGTATTCTATTAGCCATAATCTTTGCCAGCAACTTATAATCCAGATTCAACAAGGATATGGGTCTGTATGATGTTATCTGTGTTGGGCTTCTACCCGGTTTTAAAATTAGGGAAGTTAATGCAGAGTTAAAAGAGGTTAGGGATGCACCTCCTTCTAAATAATAGTTAAGTAGGTCTTTGAGGAGGGGGTCTATATCAGGGGAGAGCAATTTGTAATATTCTACAGGTAAACCATCCGGTCCTGGAGATTTATAGTTTGCCATTGTTTTGATAGCAGAGCGTATCTCTATTAATGTAATAGGCATCTCAAGGGTTGTGCGCTGGGAGTCTGTCAATATAGCACATGGTTTTTTTTTCCGCAGCATGTGCACAGCAAATGTCAATTTCACATAGACTAACATTGGCTGTTCACTACACTGCGGATTTAATGCGAATCCGTGAGGCCAAAACACCGTGGAAACGCATCAAAATCCACAACGTGAGCACATAGCCTTAACGGACTCTGACAGAAGACGCCTGCTGCTTTGGCAGGTACAAGGGGCTCCTTTACCTCTTGGATCCCTGTGATGCAGATTTACTAAGAGGCATTTCTGCCCCTGATTTGGTCCAATAATAGGTTAATGGCATTAAAAAAAAAGCAGCAGTTTATCTACTGCTACATTTGCAGAGAATGATGAACCAACACTTCCCAAAAGGAGATGTGAACAGAGTCCAACATGGGAAAGAGGCAGCGAAAGGTAAACAAATCCTATCCTGACAATGAAAACAAAGCATCTGGGTACAGGTTTGGCTCAGAGTTTAGATAATGCCTGTGAAACTTCTCAGAGAAAGGACTTGCATTGATACCACGCAGCAATTACAGAGAGATTAGGCGCCGCAAGAAAAATTGATGCATTTCAGTGCCAAGTAGTGATCACTGTAGCTAAAAGGCAATGTTAAGACACTTACCTATACCTACATTTTAAGGGAACGCAACATTTTTTTTCATTACTCTAATACAGAGACAACACATTATTTGCATTCTGTAACCATAGAGACAGGTAGGACTGCATAGGAGCTGCATACACAAAACAGATTTTTAATTAAAGGGTCGCATCAATATATTTTCCCACTAGACTTAGAATAATAAAGTATAACAATAACTTTTCCCAAAACTGCAAACTTTGGAGTTTGAGGGGTTTTTTTTGCATCAGCTAGGGATACCACAATTTTTTTACTTTTTGCATTGCATTTCAGTGATAAGACAAGATTGTCCTTGAAAATTTGTTGTAGGAAAAGTATATACATATATATGTTGATGAAGTTGTGCCTGACACTCAGTTTTCCCTGCCATGTATTTCGATGGCTAACAATCATCACAGCAGCTAATTGGCAGAACCAGTGCTAGATCGTTGTCGAGCCAAACGCTGATTATAATAATCATTCTGACGTTTACTGCACATTGTCCCTCGTGAGTCATCATCTGCAGTCTGAACTATGTCCTGCAAGAAGAACGACAACAGAATTCTGCATTGAAAGACATGAACATTAAGGCCATGTGCACACGTTGCAGATTTTGCTGCGGATCCGCAGATTTGACGTTGCGGATTAGCAGCAGTTTTCCATGCGGTGTACAGTAGCTTGTTAACCTATGGAAAACCAAATCCGCTGTGCATATGCTGTGGAAAATTCGCTGCGGATTATTTTCAGCAGCATGTCAATTCTTTGTGCGTTTTACACTCTTTATAGGAATCCACAGGTGTAAAAACGCAGGCGAAATCTGCTCAAAATCCGCAGGTCAATTTACCTGTGGATTCTGCAGAATCCACGCAGAAAAATCTGCAAACGAATCCGCAACCTAGGCACATACCCTAAATGTAAAGAGCAGCGCTAAAGACTCATCACTTTCTCCTATAACAATAATGTTATTTACATAGTGCCAACATATTCTGCAGCACTGTAAAATTAATGGGGACAGACAAATATTAAAAAAGTACTCCTAAATAAAGAAGGGGAAGCTAAAATCAACTAAATTAGGAAAGCGCTCTAACACCAATATATAAAAACCCTCTATTAAAAGGTAACAAATCCTTAGCGTCAACTATCAGACTCCTATTCGATGTACATATAGACCTTCATTCAGCTTTCCATCAAAGCAGTAGATATAATCTAATTTTCCCACTATTACATGTAGAGCAGATGTCACAACATTATATTCCAGAAGTAGGACCAAGGATTCACAGTTTTGTGCCTTTGGATGGAAAGTCACTCAGACTGAGCCACCCGACTCCCCATCCATGTCATGTATCCATCCAGCCTTGTTATCACAGGAAGATTAATTGGCCTTAAAAAGGGGTTTTCTGCTACTTCTACACATTATTAAAAAAAGATCTGGCCACATTCATATCAAATTAAGCCCCTTTAATAATGTTTTAAGGTCAGCAGTAGTTTTGGGTCTCAATTTCCCATCATTTCCATACTGTAAAGCGATGGCATACTAGTTAGTCAACTCCGCCAAGTATCCGCATTTATGATCGGACTTATAAGTGATACCTGCTATGACAATCAGAACGTGACTTGGGACAGACGGGGTGTCATGAGAAAAATAGAGAAAGCTCAGAGGGCAACATCACTTGGTCAAAGACAAAAATCAAGAAAACCGTAGCATAGGTACAATAAAAATAAAACTGTAAAGTAAGTTTGATCCAGTGCACCTGTTCACACACACTAAGAAAAATAAATGCTATAGAACAGCGTGGGCTTACATTTCCTTTATCCTCCACAACAAGTTACATTTACTTTTAGAGCATACACCACTCTGATATAGCAAAGAACTATCCCACATCTCCTCGCCATGCTCTATTATTCAGGGGTCAGTTCATCTTCATCAGTATTTATCCAGCACTATAGGTCTGAACTGACTTGCTTTCACTTCCCACTGTTGTCATTATGCATGTTGTCAAATAGATCTAGCCAATTACGGTTTAGGAGCCTCGTACTCCCATACACATTAGATAAAAGTCATCTGAACACAAAGATTTTGTCAGGATCAGCTGACTAAAATATAAGGGGGTCTCCAGACCGACAGATTATGACAAGGGGAGAGAAGGATCCCACAAAAGTCATTTTTAATGGCCACTTCCTTTGTGCGGAATCTGGCAACGGCTCTCAATGAACACGGGAGCGTTCTTGGGTACAAGGTCGGAAGAGATAGTGATCAGCTAAATGCCATCTAATGTGTATGAGGTCCACCATTACTCAGCAGCTAATAGTTACAATGGTGCTGACAGAGTGACTATCACCTTGTTTTACAGCAAGACTGGTCAGCGGTGCTCTGAAAACTAAATTGTTTGCCTATTCCAACAGCTCCAGGTTTACGTCTGGGTAATCAATTCCAGACTGTCAGGAGATGGAACATTTAATCACTATTCATGATTCGCTATTGCCGCTCGTTGCCAGGTAACTATGAAATACAGTAATATTAATTTTGGTACACAAGTGTTTTTCCAGAGAATCTTCGGAGGCCATGATAGCCAGTCTAATTAGCCATGGATTTATCCAGGAAACAGCTTCTCTAAAAAAAACTGATTCAGATACAGTCTGTGGGATCCAGGGCTACTAGAAAGAAAAAGGATATTTCTTATTAAATTGTAACTTATCAGGAAGCAGAGCTGGTAATGTTTGGATCACTTGAAATCCCCTGATGTAATAGCCGCACAAATTCTCAGTACTGACTACCATTAGATGCAGAGAACACGAATGTATTGTGCTTAATGGGATTTACCAAGTTTAGTTATCCCCTCTCAGAAGAGAACATTGTGTCTGAGTACTTAGAATGGAGATCCCAACTTATCCCTGGAGTGACTGGGTCACAGACCTCTGTAACGCACTCTTTGGTTTAACTAGCTTTAGAAAGAATTTTACTTCTTTATAAAAAAAAAGAAAATCACAGTCCGTCGTCAGCAGTTTGTTTTGAAAAACAAAATTTGCTTTACTCACCCTCCCCGAGTCCAGCGATGAGGGGGCCAATATCCATGGCCCCTTCCCAGCCTATTAACATCAGCCCACAGCTGACATTGCTGGTTACTAAAACTTGAAGGGGGAAGGGGAACCGCAAGTTTTTTGTTTTGTTTTTTTTCGGTCCCCCCTTTTTACTAATCACTGAAAGCTACACAGAAAGCTGTAAGCTGTTATTAATAGGCTGGGAACCTTTGTTGCCATTTCCCCCTTTCTAGAATATTAACACCAGCCCCCAGATATTGGCTTTCCCTAATCAGGTTGAAAAAAAATAAAGGGAGACACCCACCATTTTTTTTATTTTTTTTTTAAATTTAATAAAAGCGATACACAGACTCCCAACTCTCCATAGCATCGTCTGGTCGAACTGATCGCAGGTAACAATGAGGAGAGTTGAATTCAGCACCCGATGCCTGGGAACAGCGTTAACTGTAATGCTTTTTCCTAGACGCTGGTACGTGTTACACTGGTAGTGCACAGCGATGTGACACATGGACACATAGCACTGGTACTAGTTTTTCCAGTACCTGTAATATCAGGACGTGTGAAGAGGCCTAATGGAAACACAGAAACCAAGTTCACACAAGCCTATTAAAAGAAAAAAAAACAAAAAACACACACACACACACACACACACACACACACACACACACACGAGAAAACAAAACTCCCAAGGACCATTTCATTGTTACGGGTTAAATAAATTATAAAGAAATATACTACATTCATTTTTATCGTAGAAACATATGTCTTAATATATATTTTCAACTTTTGTGGTGAAATTGCAGTATATATTTAAATAACTGAAAAAAAAAAAAATTTGATTACTGGGGTGTTCCCAAAAATGGACCCAGAGTCCTAAACAGAGTAAGGAAAGCTCCAAACTCTGAATTGAACAATAATTATATTTTGTTTTTTACTAATTGTAGTTAAGACCCCATTCTATTATATTAGATATTTTTTTAACAAAAAAAAATAAAATAGGACTGTTAAGGGTGTTGCACAATCCAAATGTTTTTTTAGTTTCCTGAGGTTTCTAAAAGCAATGCCTTTTCTTTAGACACTTTTAAGCCACCAACACCATTTTAAAATACAGTATTTAGAATTGGAAAAATATAATACATTTTCAACACGTTTTACAGAAAAAAAAAAAAAGGTTCCACATTTGTATCTTAGATGTCCATTATAACTTGAAATTGTTACTTTTACTGCAACAGCACTCAATAACTAGGCTAGTACAATTAAAAAGATGTAATATAATTGATGTAATCGAAAATATGTACATAGGTTAAAGTTATAAAATGAACAATTTAAAAAATGTATGGTCATCCATACTGCAAGCATTGTTATAGCAGCAGTGAAGAAAATTAACAAGACCAATTACGGTAGTCCCCCCCAATTAATAATGGTAATGTATTAGTAAAAATTGGATGCTGTAAGATTGATCAGCACAGGATCTGATTTTTTTGCGCAACCATAGTCTTGAATAGGCGAGTCTCATCCAGAATATAGAGGAAACCAGTGCATGCCCTGATTTTTTTCCTTGAGTATGTATTTGGGCAATAAAATTTTTATATATATATATATATATATATATATCTCATAATAAGATGTGGAATATATCTGAACATTCCTACTGAATAATACTCGTCTGGGTGCTGGTGTTTTCCCCCACAGCAGTCAGCACTTGGACCAAAAATATGGTAATGTGACAGTGTCATTGTACTTAAACCATGAGTTATGCACATTGGAAAGCCAAAGATGGCAGTACATGGCCCTGGGAGTCTGTTTTTAGCCGATTTCCTGTGCCATACTTTGCCCTCTTTACCCTTGCGCTACATATAATTTTTTCTTGCAGAATTTTTTTAAATGCCAATGTCAGAGCACAGCGGCTAATCTTGTAAAGAGAAAATTAGAGAACCAGTTATACCACTACAAGAGCCAATTTTTTGTTAACTTTAAAAGCCACGCAACAAAAAGTTTCACCGATATAAAAAGCCTCAGGGGTTTAGGATGCACCGCCAAGCAACCTGACCATGTATACAAATACAGGCACACCTAATTTAGCAAAGTCTCCATAGTTATAAGTCTTTATTATCAGACTACTGGACAAAATGTTAGACTTTGGCTATGGACACCTTTAAAATGATTTTTACATATGTTAATGGTTAACTTTACTGAAGAAAATTGCACTAGCTATAATTTTGCAATCTTTATTAATTTTTAGAAGGCCGATCAGCTACTTGTATGCTTATCGGCGATTGTTTGGTCCAGATCTGTGGGGTCAGTAAGCCAAACCTCCAACTCAGACTCCTCAATTTCCATGACACCGACTGACAAAAATGGGCTCCGACTCTGAAGCCCTGGTTTGGTCACTTGTCTGCACATGCGCACTGAACTATATGTAATACATTGTTCAGTGCACATAGGCTACAATTGTTCTCACAGCGCAAGTTCTGTTTACTCAGAATAAAGAGCTCGTGAGAACCAGGGCTGTGGAGTCGGAGTTTGAACACATTTTGATGGAGTCGGAATAAAATGGACCGACTCCTAAAATATATAATAAATTGGGTACAGTAGTTCAATGCAGTTTGTGGGGAATATTTTTATCATAAGAATTTGGGAAAGTTATGAAATGTCCTATAAATGTCTGTCCTATTCCTGATCTAAGGTCTAGACTTTTAGCTGAGATGAATCTGTGCTGCAGCTTATGTTCATGATAAGCAGTGAAGCTCCTCCTCTACAGAGAAGGGGAAAAATAAACACAGGGAAGGAATGCCCGCATTTATCTCAGAACTTCTGGAGTGAACAGAAAAGCAGGATTAAGGCAAGTACTTCTTAAAGCATAGCTAAACTTTCAATAAACTGTACATAAATCAATAGTCTAGTATATGTTGTCTCCGTATTCTTGATGTTTGTTTTAGTTTGTTTTTCCTCTTGGCTCATTTGTGGAGAAATTAGCTGCCCTGATGACTTCTATACACACACTATACATATAAAACAGTTTTTCCCCTTATATTCTAACATCTCAAATTCAGAAATACAGTAACAGGATCAATGAGGACATATATATATGTATGTGTGTTCTGCAATACGATTCAGCACAAACATGCTCCCTCCCTCCTCCCCTCTTCATAGACTGAAGAAATATGATGTGAAGCATTTAGTGAGCTGTACCCTGAGACAAGCCAGACATTGAAAGTTCAAGCATAAAGCTAACATATTTTACAAACTTTATACTTATCTGTCCTATTGATTTATGCAAAGATTATTTTATTTATATCCTAAATTATACAGTGTATGATTCCCTATTCTTACAAGAATTACAATATACCTTATTTTTTTACAGGACAAAATTTTGAATGCAAATTTGCATAATTACAAAATGTCTAAGAAGCATCTTATGAAGTCAGCTGTATTTGAGCATTTTACAGTGACTCAAGATAAAAAAACACATTTTGTGTGTCAGTGTATAAGTGACCAAGAAGAAAACAAATGCTGTGATGCCAAAATCAGGCAGTGATAAAATTGCTCTTTCAAGAGCTTCCAATCTAAGAAGACATTTACAACGCTGCCACCCAGAAGTTTACAAAGCTGTAATTGAAAAAGATCACCGCAGCACCTAGAAACCAGAGACCAACATATCCCGCCAGGCAAAGGAGGAGAAAAGAGCGTCTCACACATCAGTTCTAATATATTTTGTAAGTGACAGTTACTGTAAGGCTACTTTCACATTAGCGTCGTGCACTGCATGTCGCAATGCGACGTTGCGGCGCATCGACGCATACTGTGGAAGCGCCGCACAACGGGGCAGCGGATGCTGTTTTTCAACGAATCCGCTGCCCCATTGTGAGGTGCGGGGAGGCGGGGGTGGAGTTCCGGCCGCGCATGCGCGGTCGGAAAAGATGGGCACGACGCACCAAAAAACGTTACAAGCAACGTTTTTGGTGGCGACGGTCCAACGCAACACGACGCAACCGTCGCGACGTGTGGCAATGCGTTGCACTGTGTCGCTAATGCAAGTCAATGGAGAAAAAACGCATCCTGCAAGCACTTTTGCAGGATGCGTTTTTTCTACGAAACGACGCATAGCGACGTGCAGTGCACGACGCTAGTGTGAAAGTAGCCTAACAATGACAAGATGTGTTTAAAAAGACAGCTCATTGAGCTTGTTGTGAAGGATTGTGTACCATTATCACTATTTGCACAACCAGCTTTTACAGCTCTTAATGGAGAAATGGCCAACAAACTTGGTGTTTCTCTTGAAAGAGAAAGTATTAGAAAATTAGTGATTGAAGAAGCTCTTAACCAAAAGGAAGATCTTAAAAAGACTCTCAAGAGTCTTTCTTTAAGAGTGTTTCTTTAAATGGATGCCTGCACACGTCACAGAGTGAACTATTTTGCTGTCAACGTTCGATATGTTTGTGACAACAAAAAAATTGTTACTAAGATGCTGTCAGTAAAAGATACTAACGCTCTTCACAACAGCCAGTGTCTCCAGACCTTAGTGGAAAAAGTTCTGCAAGATTATGAACTCAAAAAGAACAGGTTCTTGCTATTGTAACTGATAATGCTGCAAACATGATAAGTACAATTGAACTGATGAATGAGAATAATGAAGGTGAATAGCAGCTAGAAGAACATTTCACATTCAGCATGTTTGAGATGGAAGGCCACAGTCCTGTTCCCACAATGGAGGAACAAACCGATATTACTACAGAATAACAGCAAAATTATTCTTTACAATTAGATGATCTTGTTGAAGCTGTTTCACACCTCTTTCCTATTCATCACATGTGCTGTGTTGTGCACACGCTACAGCTGGCAACAAGAGATCGTCTGCAAGAGGGACATGCTGGAACTCTGATTAGAAAAGTGAGGAAATTGGCTATTGCTGCAAGAACCCCTAAACTTAATTCCAACTTGAAGAGACATGCTGGAAAAGGGGCAATCGTGGATCAAGCCAATCGGTGGGGGAAGCACCTATTTAATGATTGAGCGATTGCTTGAGCTGAAACCCTTCCTTGTAGATATGGCCAACCCTCAGGTAACATCACCCATTTACAGTGACTAAAAAGTTACAAGCTGAGATTTAACTGCTGGCATTTTTTTTGCCTGTCCCAAAGAGGAGGTTTAATTGCAGATGGTATTGCTACTTCAGTGAAATGAAGAGAGACACTGCTATTAGAAAATAAAATTCTTCTGGCAGCTGTTTATGTGGACCCGAGTCAGTAAGGCAGCTAAGATTGAGACAGAGAGACTGATTGCCAGAGAGTAAAAATAATCCCAAAATATACTTTAAACTACGTAAATAGTAAGAAACTAAAAAATGACAGTGTTGGCCCCCTTAAAAATAGTCTGGGTGAAATAGTGGATGAGGATGAGGAAAAAGCCAATATGCTAAATGACACTTTTTTCATCAGTATTTACACAAGAAAATTCCATGGCAGACAATATGATCAGTGATAACAAAAATTTCCCATTAGGTGTCACCTGCTTAACCCAGCAGGAAGTACGTCGGCGTCTAAAAATCACTAAAATTTACAAATCTCCGGGCCCAGATGGGATACACCCCCGAGTACTGCAGGAATTAAGTACAGTCATTGATAGACCATTATTTTTATTCTTTAAAGAGTCCATAATAACAGGATCTGTACCACAGGACTGGCGTATAGCAAATGTGGTGCCAATATTCAAAAAGGGGACAAAAACTGAACTCGGAAATTATAGGCCAGTAAGCTTAACCTCTACTGTGGGTAAAATCCTAGAGGGCATTCTAAGGGATGCTATACTGGAGTATCTGAAGAGGAATAACCTCATGACCCAATACCAACATGGGTTTACTAGGGACCGTTCCTGTCAGACTAATCTGATCAATTTCTATGAAGAGGTAAGTTCCAGACTGGACCAAGGGAACCCAGTGGACGTACTGTATATGGAGTTTTCAAAAGCTTTTGATACGGTGCCACACAATAATAATAATAATCTTTATTTATATAGCGCCAACATATTCCGCAGCGCTTTACAGTTTAACAGTTTCAAACACAACAGTCATAGGTAACAATGTTAACAATATAGTAATAAAGCAAAATAAGACAAAATAACACGACCCTGCTCGTGAGAGCTTACAATCTACAATCACACAAAAGGTTGATACATCATAAAATGAAAATAATGGGGATAGGGGAAAATATGTGTAAGTGGGTTAAAAGCTGGCTCAGGGATAGGAAACAAAGGGTGGTTATTAATGGAGCACACTCGGACTGGGTCGCGGTTAGCAGTGGGGTACCACAGGGGTCAGTATTGGGCCCTCTTTTTAACATATTTATTAATGATCTTGTAGGGGGCATACAGAGTGGAATTTCAATATTTGCAGATTACACTAAACTCTGCAGGGTAATCAATACAGAGAAGGACAATTTTATATTACAGGATGATTTATGTAAACTTGAGGCTAATAAATGGCAAATGAGCTTTAATGGGGATAAATGTAAGGTCATGCACTTGGGTAGAAGTAATAAGATGTGTAACTATGTGCTTAATTCTAAAACTCTGGGAAAAACCGTCAATGAAAAAGACCTGGGAGTATGGGTGGATGACAAACTCACATTTAGTGGCCAGTGTCAGGCAGCTGCTACAAAGGCAAATAAAATAATGGGATGCATTAAAAGAGGCATAGATGCTCATGAGGAGAACATAATTTTACCTCTATACAAGTCACTAGTTCGACCACACTTAGAATACTGTGCACAGTTCTGGTCTCCGGTGTATAAGAAAGACATAGCTGAACTGGAGTGGGTGCAGAGAAGAGCGACCAAGGTTATTAGAGGACTGGGGGGTCTGCAATACCAAGATAGGTTACTACACTTGGGGCTATTTAGTTTGGAAAAACGAAGGCTAAGGGGTGATCTTATGTTAAAGGGAACCTGTCACCACGTTTTTGGAAGATGGGATAAAAATAGCGTTAAATAGGGGCAGAGGTGGGCGTTACATTAGTGTGTGTGTTATGCGTTTATTACCCACCTAAGTTGCCGAAATAACTTTGCAAAGTCTCCGTTTTCGCCTGTCAATCAGGCTGGTCAGGTCGCATGGGCGTTGTCTTCCCCCAGATTTGGCGTAGTTTTCCGTTGGTGGCGTAGTGGTGTGCGCATGCCCAAAGTCCGGAATCCTCTTCCAGGGGATTTAAAATAGCGCGGTGTTCGTTATTGCATTGGTGATCGGTGGGCGCGGCCATCTTCCTTTGGCCGCGCGTGCGCAGAAGCGGCGCTCTGCTGGCCGCGGCTTCAGGAAAATGGCCGCCGCGATATCCATCTGCGCACGCGCGGCATCCCGCGGCCATTTTCCTGAAGCCGCGGCCAGCAGAGCGCCGCTTCTGCGCACGCGCGGCCAAAGGAAGATGGCCGCGCCCACCGATCACCAATGCAATAACGAACACCGCGCTATTTTAAATCCCCTGGAAGAGGATTCCGGACTTTGGGCATGCGCACACCACTACGCCACCAACGGAAAACTACGCCAAATCTGGGTGAAGACACCACGCCCATGTGACCTGACCAGCCTGATTGACAGGCGAAAACGGAGACTTTGCAAAGTTATTTCGGCAACTTAGGTGGGTAATAAACGCATAACACACACACTAATGTAACGCCCACCTCTGCCCCTATTTAACGCTATTTTTATCCCATCTTCCAAAAACGTGGTGACAGGTTCCCTTTAATGTATAAACCTATGAGGGGACAGTACAAAGACCTTTCTGATGATCTTTTTAATCATAGACCCGAGACAGGGACAAGGGGGCATCCTCTACGTCTGGAGGAAAGAAGGTTTAAGCATAACAGACGCGGGTTCTTTACTGTAAGAGCAGTGAGACTATGGAACTCTCTGCCGTATGATGTTGTAATGAGTGATTCATTACTTAAATTTAAGTGGGGACTGGATGCCTTTCATGAAAAGTATAATGTTACAGGGTATACAGTCATGGCCAAAAGTATTCACACCCCTGCAATTCTGTCAGATAATACTCAGTTTCTTCCTGAAAATGATTGCAAACACAAATTCTTTGGTATTATCTTCATTTAATTTGTTTTAAATGAAAAACCACAAAAGAGAATGAAGCAAAAAGCTAAACATTGATCATTTCACACAAAACTCCAAAAATGGGCCAGACAAAAGTATTGGCACCCTCAGCCTAATACTTGGTTGCACAACCTTTAGCCAAAATAACTGCGACCAACCGCTTCCGGTAACCATCAATGAGTTTCTTACAATGCTCTGCTGGAATTTTAGACCATTCTTCTTTGGCAAACTGCTCCAGGTCCCTGATATTTGAAGGGTGCCTTCTCCAAACTGCCATTTTTAGATCTCTCCACAGGTGTTCTATGGGATTCAGGTCTGGACTCATTGCTGGCCACCTTAGAAGTCTCCAGTGCTTTCTCAAACCATTTTCTAGTGCTTTTTGAAGTGTGTTTTGGGTCATTGTCCTGCTGGAAGACCCATGACCTCTGAGGGAGACCCAGCTTTCTCACACTGGGCCCTACATTATGCTGCAAAATTTGTTGGTAGTCTTCAGACTTCATAATGCCATGCACACGGTCAAGCAGTCCAGTGCCAGAGGCAGCAAAGCAACCCCAAAACATCAGGGAACCTCCACCATGTTTGACTGTAGGGACCGTGTTCTTTTCTTTGAATGCCTCTTTTTTCTCCTGTAAACTCTATGTTGATGCTTTTGCCCAAAAAGCTCTACTTTTGTCTCATCTGACCAGAGAACATTCTTCCAAAACGTTTTAGGCTTTTTCAGGTAAGTTTTGGCAAACTCCAGCCTTGCTTTTTTATGTCTCGGGGTAAGAAGTGGGGTCTTCCTGGGTCTCCTACCATACAGTCCCTTTTCATTCAGACGCCGACGGATAGTAAGGGTTGACACTGTTGTACCCTTGGACTGCAGGGCAGCTTGAACTTGTTTGGATGTTAGTTGAGGTTCTTTATCCAACATCCGCACAATCTTGCGTTGAAATCTCTTGTCAATTTTTCTTTTCCGTCCACATCTAGGGAGGTTAGCCACAGTGCCATGGGCTTTAAACTTCTTGATGACACTGCGCACGGTAGACACAGGAACATTCAGGTCTTTGGAGATGGACTTGTAGCCTTGAGATTGCTCATGCTTCCTCACAATTTGGTTTCTCAAGTCCTCAGACAGTTCTTTGGTCTTCTTTCTTTTCTCCATGCTCAATGTGGTACACACAAGGACACAGGACAGAGGTTGAGTCAACTTTAATCCATGTCAACTGGCTGCAAGTGTGATTTAGTTATTGCCAACACCTATTAGGTGCCACAGGTAAGTTACAGGTGCTGTTAATTACACAAATTAGAGAAGCATCACATGATTTTTCGAACAGTGCCAATACTTTTGTCCACCCCCTTTTTTATGTTTGGTGTGGAATAATATCCAATTTGGCTTTAGAACAATTCTTTGTGTTTTTTTTCATTTAAGACAAATTAAATTAAGATAATAATACCAAAGAATTTGTGTTTGCAATCATTTTCAGGAAGAAACTGAGTATTATCTGACAGAATTGCAGGGGTATGAATACTTTTGGCCATGACTGTATATACTAGATTCCTTGTTAGGGTGTTGATCCAGTGAAGTAGTCTGATTGCCATATGTGGAGTCGGGAAGGAATTTTTTCCCCAATGTGGAGCTTACTCTTTGCCACATGTTTTTTTTTTTGCCTTCCTCTGGATCAACATATTAGGGCACGTTAGGTTAGGCTATGGGTTGAACTAGTTGGACTTAAAGTCTTCCTTCAACCTTAATAACTACGTTACTATGTATATTGCAGGATGATCAACAGCTTACTAAAGGAAAAGAAGCTCTGATTGAGGTAGCAGTTAGGAGGAGTGGGCTACAGGACGGCCAAGAGCAAGAGGACTCAGGTGCTGCTGCTGCCGTTCCTTCATCCTCATCAGATGAGGAGTTTGATTTCGACAAGTATTTGGACGACATGGAGCAGGCAAAGCGTTACTGCAGGGAAAAGGATTCCACTCCCATAGAAAACAGATTGACCATATTTCAGCAACATTTTTCACTTGCTCTCAAAGAAGTAGAAGAGTTTAATCGTTTATCTAAACCAGTGTTTTTCAACTAGTGTGCCGCGACACATGGTCGGGTATGCCGCGGGGAACGGGAGTCAGCTGTTCTCTGTGCCGACTGTCAAGCTGACAGCCGGCACAGAGAAGCTGCAGCGCACCGGCTCCCGGAGATCAATTGTACTCGCAGACATCTACCAGCTGCGAGTACAATTGAGGCTCTGACTGCCGGGTCAGAGCGACGCCAGCAGCGTGATCAAGTCATGTGATCACGCTCCTGACGTCACTATCCGGCGCGCAGGAGAAAGAAGAGACTTGGTGGTAAGTGCTCCTGTGCTGTGGAGCTGAAGACACCGAAGATTCAGCGTGGGGTGGGTTTATGGGGAGTATGTGGGGGGATTTATTAAGTGTGGGGGGATTTATTCAGTGTGTACGTGGGGGGGCTGGAATTTATTTAGCATGTGTGGGGCAGGGTGCATTTATTCTGTGGAAGGGGATGGATTTATTCTATCGGAAGGGCAGTGGATATATTCTGTGGGGGTGAGTGGGGAGATGGGGGTGGACTCAGTAGCGAGGGGAAAAATGAGTGCTGACAGTACTGGGAGCAACGGTGATGGGATGTGTGAGGACAGTATGGGGAGTCGGGGGAATGTGTGAGGGGGGAATGTGTGAGGAGGAAATATGGAGAGAGCAAAGGGGTATGTTAGCAGGGCGGGGGGGGGGATGTACAGGAGGAGGCTATTAGAAATGTGTGCAGACAGTATGGGGGGATGAAAGTGTGAGTGGACACATAATAGATACTGAGTAGTGTGAGGGTAACAGCCAGGAGGAGACAGTATGCCAAGTAGGAGGAGTGTAATGAAGGGGCACAGTAGAGAGACTGGGCTCTCTATGAGGGACACCGTATGAGAAGGCAGTGTGAAGTATGGAAAAGAGAGAGAGGGTAGTGTGGATGGCATGTACCATAAGAGGGACAGTGAGGGTCATATTATGTGCTGGGAATAAAGTGAGGGGCAATTATTTACTCAGAGGCTCAGCCTAGGGCAGATATTGTTATTCCGGAGCATTATAATAACACTGCTATCTTTAAGGGTGTTGTGTCGGGATGTGCTGCAGAAGACAGGAGAAGATGGAAGTCTGCAGAAACGAGCTCTGCCGGTGGATGAGAAGAGTCATCATGGCATCTGGACAAGGTGAAGATGAAAAGAAAGAGGCGACTCCACAAACAACGTCATCTATCAGGTACCTGGATGTAAATGTGTTTTTTTTGTGATACTAATTCTCATTTTTATTTGTTAGGAACATTAAAGGGGATGTCCAAGGTTGTGATGAGTCTGCAGTCATACTATGTGACTGCAGACTTCTGAATTCTCACAGTGCACACTGCTATCATAATTCTCTGATGTTGGTGATTTACATACATGCGGTCACGTGCTGACTAGACATGTGTGGCCTCATTCAATGAAAATGAATTGACTGAGGCCGGACACGTCTAGTTAGAATGTGACCAGAAGTATCCAAATCACATACTTGTGCTGTCATGACCGTCCACTCTGGCCACCGGCAAGGGAGAATCCTGAAAGTGTGCAGTGCTTGCGCTGTGAGAATTCAGAAGCCTGCAGTCACATAGAATGACTGCAGACTTTCATCTCAAACCTGGACGCACCATTTTGTGCCATTTTGGTTGGTGGTGTGCCTCGGGATTTTTTAAGTATAAAAAGTGTGCCGCGGCTCAAAAAAGGTTGAAAATCACTGATCTAAACTGACTGTACAATTCCTTTATATCCTGAAATTGTTAGAGATGTTGCCTATGTAGTTACTGCTTTGCCACCAACCCAAGTTAGTGTAGAGAGGTTGTTCTCTAGCCTTAAAAAAAAAAAAAAAATTAGGTCATATTTGAGGTCATCCATAAAGGAGGATCTGATGGAGGTGACACTATTTCTCAGAACAAATTAGTAGACTGCACAAATGTTATTCAGTACGTTTTTGTTGAAGTCCCCCCTCCACTTACTGCAGAGTGTATAATAAATTATAAATATGAAAAAGTTTTTTGTTCTAAAGTTGTATTGGATGTTCTATCTAAATGGCTTGGTTATTATATCATAATAAACGATTAAAAGTCTGATGTTACCATTTTACCACAGTAAATTTGTCACTTTAACTTAAACATGAGCCATGTGTGAGGCGTTGGAGTCGATGTCATGGAAATTGAGGAGTCGGAGATTTAGCCTACTGACTCCACAGTCCTGGTGAGAACGATGATCGATTTAGTGCAGCACAAAAGATCATTTCACCCAACAAACAAGCGTTCGGCTTGTTCGTCGGCCGGTTTAGATGGCAAGAGTTTCGTGAAACGAGGCACAATCTTCCTGCTCTGTAAATGGACCTTTAAAGACACTGCAACATTGAAATGTCAGAACCTGCCCATCAGCTTATTTAAAGGGCACAGCAAGCAAAACCCCCAAACCTTTCCGTCACTGTTTTTTTACTGTTCCAATTTGATTTTTAAGTACTTTAGAACCCCTTTAGCAGAATGGGAACTGTATAATAATTCCAAAGTTAAATCTTGGAACAAAAGAAAAATGGAGGTCTCAGACCAAAACACAAATTGGACTACAATAAAAAGCAGCAAGTGTCAAACCAAGAAAAGTCCAATAAAGGAAACCTGTCACAATGATCATGCAGTCTGATGGGCTAGCAGAAGTAGCTAATAAGGCCGGAGACACACTGGTGCGAGAGACGGCCGAGTCTCGCTGGTTAAAAGCAAGCTGTGGCACCTGCACTCCGGAGCGGAGCGTGCGGCTCCATAGCAATACATGGAGCTGCACGCTCAGCTCCGGAATGCAGGTGCCACAGCTTGCTTTTAACCAGCGAGACTCGGCCGTCTCTCGCACCAGTGTGTCTCCGGCCTAAGGGTATGCTGCTGACTACAGACTGGAACCAGACCTGGAATAATTGCAGTTGGATACGGCGTTTTGGGCCTCATACACAATACATAGGTGCCGGCCGAACCATGTAGCCAGCAGCTTTTCTCTTCTGATTTCACCATACACAGGAGCACTTGCTCTGCAGAGCAGTTTTGTAGTCCTTATGAGATAGTCGCTGCCAAACTCCCATGGCAGTGACTTATCTTGCCAAGAACAAAAAAGGATCGGCAGTCAGAAATCCGACATGTCAGATCCTTACCTCCTGCGACATCATATGTTGGAGGGAAGGGTAGAACCAGGAGGCCCCACAAACACAGACTATCAGTCCAATGTGTATGGGGCCTTTACCATGAATTTTAAATGCGGTTTAATTTGATAAGGGTTCAAATAAGAAAACTGCATTATTCTATCTGCTTTCAGAAAATTGCTACTTTAGTATCCGAATCTCAGCGTGTTCTAAACTTCCTACATATTTGCATTTACCAGCAAAACTATTAGGCAAACATGAAGACAGGGAACAGGAGCAGGAGGAGGAAGGCTCAACAACAAGAAAAAGCTTATTTAATTGTAATACTGGGAACCGAAGCAGCCATGGCAAAGAAGTTGATGGGAGGCATAAACAAGCAGGTTGGCTGCTGTTGACAGATCTTATTATGGATGTTTTTATGCAGACATCCATGACAATAAATGATCAGACCAAAAAAAAAAAAAAAAAGTATAATTAAGACTACCAGGATGCCAATTTAAGATTTTTTGGCTATAAATCCACAAATTATTTATAGGTGGAGCATCACTGACACGTCAATGGACGGTTTAAATGCACAAACTGGGTCCAAGAGGTTATCGAAAGCAATAGGTTAATTTACTAAGGAGTACAAGGTTCTTTTTTTTTACTTTGGATAACAATCTGAAATAAATGGCTCAGTTGAGGGCACTTAAAAGTGGGATTCAGATGTAAGCGCTGACAAAGTCATAAACAGGGGAAAACATATGGTCTGAACCCAGCCTTCTACTTCTCTTTCCTAATGGATCTACTTCTGGCTTTGGCATAAAAAAAAAATAATTAATAGCTGTGTATGAAACTATCACTACACACAACTGATGTACTTCGCTCACAAGAAGATTGATACAGTTGTATCCCGTCAAAGCAAACTCAGCAGCAATATAGTATTAGATTTCTACAGGTTTTCAGCCTCTGGAGTGGAATATAAAGTATTTTCATTCTCCAAGAAATTATAAAGATTTACAAGGAATTACAAGAAGGCCCCAATCCATCAAGGCTTGCATTCTGTACGTCTTGATGAAGGGTGAACTGGGGTAAAATACGCCAAATTCATTAAGAGGCTTGCCTCTTAATAAATTTTGAGCATTTTTCAGCTGTCGAGGGGCTGGAGCACATTTCTATCACAATTTACAGCACTTCTGCATGTACACCATGTAGAAATTTGTCGGCTGTGCTCGACCATGTCCTTTCTGTGAAAGTTCCTAGCTCTTTTCAAAAACTTAAAAATCGGAGCAGCAGTAAAAATGCAAAAAGTTACGCTTTTTCTCAACTAGGCAGATTTCTGAGAAGTCAATTATTTAAAAGCTGCAGAACTTTACATTACGCAGCATTCTGCAGCCATTGTGCCAGTGTGAGTTAATACAAACAGTCACTATTCATTTTTCACGTGTATTACGAGCGGATCACATCCTCCTGGGAGATCTGGGGTTAGAAAGCCACTACATATTATGAATCACAGATCTTCCATTTATCCATTGCGTTTGGGTTTCATATTAAATGAATTTATTTTTCTTTGTTGCTGAAGAAGTTAATGACTCTTTTTATGCTGGTTATAAACTTGCAGCACCATCTCACAGCTGTTCCTGACCTGGTCATTTCCTCTCCCTATAAAATCTGATCAGACCTGCTCTTTGCCAGTGAAAGCTTTGCTTTTTAACTCCTCAGAGACGCTGTTCTGAATTTGAGATTGGTGTGTGCTGTTTTTGGGTGTATGCTTTCCTCATTGTCCTATTCCCATTTGGTTGGTACATTCCTATACTTCCCTATATACCTCTCTACCTTTGGTGAGTTGTTTTGTATGTTTTTTTTGCTGTATGTTAAACCTGTCTCACGTGTTAATACACTAGCATTTCAGACCCAGGCCTCCTGGGGAACAGGGAGGACACAGCTTAGGAAGTAACAGGAGAACAGCAAAGCTGGTGGCCAAACCTCCTCACCTTTAGAGGTACTTTTGGAAGAAGGGATATTTAGGGCCCCAATCCTAGGGACGGTTCAGGGTCCCTTTTCCTAATCACGCACAGTCACTAAATGACACAGTGAATCTTTACCGGTTGCAGCGGTTACGTCACATCAATGGCGCTATGTCCAATCACTGCCGATTCAGACGACATGAGCCACTGACCTGTGGGCTTTGCTTCCACTTCTGTTCACATGACATCATAGCTGCAGCCGGTAAACAACCACCGTCACAGTGGCAGAGATATGGCACCGCGCCGGGGCGGGCGGGTACCAGTTCGTTCTATAATTTTACACACCGGCATGTCAATCGCGTGCAGAATGGGGAAAACCCTATTAACCTTTAGTTACATAAAACCAGATGACCTCTTTAACGATTGCATCACTAACAATAAGGCAACCATTCTAGTGTAACTATATTTATCTCCATGTAAATTATAATTGATGCTGCTATGCCACCGCCACTTAACGACATCCACAAAAGAGAAAGATTTAAGAATAAAACCCACATACTCCGTATAATAGAGACGCATTGTTTCCAGTACGAGCAGTGACACAAACAGGGAGTGGGTTGAAGTAGATCAGATTTTTTTTTTTTTTTTTTCACTTATCCTTCATTGTGATATTGTTTCAAGTGTGACAGCGACGACACAAACGTCTCCTACTCACAACAGCCTTTTATAAGCTCAAAGAAAGGGGGGAAAAAAAAAAAAAAAAGCTGGTGAGTCACCTCGCTAATAACGCTGCGGGTTCACGCACCGAATTAAACAGCTACTGAGACCGCAGTCAGATTGTGCAGTCGCGTCCTTAATTCAGCGATAGGCGAGTGCACAAGAAATATCAATTCACCCTCTGCATCGCCTCTGAGCACAGAATGTGAAGGAGACTTTTACGTAAGGCGGATGACAGCGCCTCGCCCACGGTCTCACATTAACCTACTGACCTAAATGTTTCAGAAAGAGGGAGAGGAGGAGAGACACTGGCAATACGTAAGAGGTGGTGCACAGATCTCAAGGCTGGTGTGATGAAAATAAGTTATCCTGTGCCAGTAATCGACCAACTCGCTGCTATTGTGAAACTACTGTTCCCAATATACCCGGTGTTAAAAAGGAATTTCTGCTATTCTTCAGGAACTGTATACAAATACTAGGAGATTACAGAGTGCATACCTCGGCTGATCCCACAGGGTCTGGGTGGAGTGGCAGCGGGCACGCTCAGCTGCCATTCCTTAAGGAAACCTCCGTATTGCAGACACATTGCTAAGAAGGATCTTTCCATTTCCTAGAAGTGATCAATCAGGATCCTACCAGTGGGGCACCAGGCAATGTAATATTTGTGAATAAAACCACTTTCTTAAGTCAATTTCGAGATCTCCGCTTGCCGTAAATTGAACCATACTGTCACATGTCATTGTGAGACCTGCGTGACTTGTTCTGCGCCCTACACCAGTGACAGGTGGATATGAGTTTCCGGCCCCTAGATGCAAACAATGAACGTTTCAATCAGGCAGAAATACCGAACAGTTAAGGAAATGTAAGAAAGAACGTTACAAAGTGGAAAAACTTTTCAGTACATAGTATCGTACTTAAGGCCACAGAAAAGGGCCCCTGTGCAAGAACAATTTATGGGCCTTTTTGCAACCCAAGAGCTCATCATAATAATTCCACCTGCTTTGGAGGCAGAAGGGGTGGCCTGTGCGGTTGCACCAATGATATGCCGGCCCCTGTTTGATGCCATGCTCCCATCTGCGCAAAACGTATCATACTTGAGGTTGAGAATAAATAGAATGAAGTGCATCACGCACCTTTTGTGTCCACCGTGCCGAATTTACTGATTATACCAGAAATTACAACGCAAATGTGAAGAGAGATAAAGTTGTATTTAGCAGCCAGTGAAGGTCACTGCACCCGATGAAGGTGCCAAGGAGAGAGCGGCGTTCTTACCTTCATCCCAACTAATGTGGAGCCAAGTTAAATACAGCATTTTATTTAATTGTAAAGCACAAATCTTAGAAATACATAAGTAAACTTAAGAGAAACCGTACACAAGGTGCCCTACATCTCTGCATTTTGCTGCACCAGAATTAAAGACAGTCCCTACAATATGAAGGTTTGCATCCATTTTTCAGCAACTTGGAAAAAAAAAAAAAAAAAGAGAAGGGCTACTGTTTAACATCATATACTCTACTATTTATATGTCTGTTACCATGTAAGAGCGGAACTGCACATATTATAGGTTCTGAAGGATGTAAGTAAACAAGATCACAAGCCAGACTTCCACCCCCCTTTTACATTTTAACTAAACCAACTAAAAAGATATTGATATTTCAACAATTGCAGCTATAAATGAAAAAAATAAATAAAAAACAGGCAACTCTGCAAGTAGACTTCTATTTTGCTGAAAGCTCACTATCAGACCTATGTGCCTCCGTGGTTACAGTAAGCAAACAATCATGTAATCTGGTCCTATAGTCACACTAAGGCTATGTGCACACGGTGCGGATTTGCTGCGGATCCGCAGCGGATTTTACCGCGCAGAAACGCTGCAGATCCGCACTGTGATGTACAGTACAATGTTAGTTAATGGAAAAAATAAAAAATAAAATGTGCAGAAAAATCAGTGCGGAATTGCTGCAGATTTCAAAGAAGTGCATGTCACTTCTTTTGGGCGGATCTGCAGCGTTTCTGCACCCCTCCATGTTAAAAATCCAGTGTGGCAAAATCCGCAGAAAATCCGCACAAAAGCCGCAGCAATTTCGCATAAAAACCGCACAAAATCCGCATAAAAACCGCAGCAAATCCGCGGCTGCGGATTCTGCCAGGAGCTGTGGATTTTGTGCAGAAAATTCTGCCCCTCTTTTCTTACGTGTGCACATAGCCTAACACATCTCCTACTTCAAGCTATTGCAGTGCTGTGGAGTTGGAGTCAGGGAAATGGAGGAGTCGGAGGCTTGGCTTAGGCTACGTTCACATTTGCGTTGTGCGCCGCAGCGTCGGCGCCGCAGCGCACAACGCAAACAAAAACGCGGCAAAACGCACGCTATATGCGTTTTGCGCCGCATGCGTCCTTTTTGGCCGAAAGTTGGACGCAAAAAAAATGCAACTTGAAGCGTTTCTTGCGTCCAACGCTTGCGGCCATGCGGCGCAAAACGCAGCACAACGCATGTCCATGCACCCCATGTTAAATATAGGGGCGCATGACGCATGCGGCGACGCTGCGGCGCCCGACGCTGCGGCGCCGACCGCAAATGTGAACGTAGCCTTAATGACTCCACATCCCTGATAGGTAATCTACCAAACTTAGATGGTAAAAGACAAATGATAGAAAAACAATCAAAGATTTTGCGGAAATGTAAAAACAACTCAACATTGTGGTCAAGTATTTAACAGCTGGACAACAATGATTAAGAGCTAGAGAAATTAAAGGGGTTGTCCACTACTCAAACTACCTCTTCTTATATATTTTAATCCCCATGATAAAAGAAAAATACAACAGAAACTCAAATCCCCACATCGGAGCCGATCCAGTGCTGTTGATGACAGGTCTCGCGTGACGTTTTTATGCTGCATGGGCGTTGCAGCCAATCAACGGCCATTAATGAGCGGCAGTTCTCACGCTTCCCTTGGACGTCAGAGTTTCATCCGAGGGAAGATTGCTGCAGCTCTTATGTGGCATAACAATGTTACGACCAATATCGTTGGAATGACACCGGTGTGAAAGGAAAGTATAATTTCTTATATTACACAAAGGAATACAGAATTTAAAAGCGGTCACGTCACCAAATCAGAAGTGGCCAGCGTGTTTTTTTTTTGTTTTTTTTTACAGTTCTAGTAGTATGGGCCTTTCTAGTTGAAGCCAATATTTATGGTCTTGCCCACAGGGTAATGATGCAGAGCAGTCTAAAAAAAAAAAAAAGAAAACCCCAAAAAACTCTTCCGAGGATCCTGTGAACCATCCCACCTTTGTCAAGACCATAAAAAATAGCACTACATTAAAAATTCCATATATCTAGAACACAAGGTACATTTTGAGACCCTGTGCACTGCAATATAGCTTTATAAAGAAGTACCACAAATAAACAAATTCAATAATTATTTACAATGCACAGGGCACCAATTTCAGTTTAAATAACCATAAGCAAGGGGCTAGAAGAGAGGGCATGAAGGCTGGCATTACTCAGGTTAGTGCTCTGCCACCCATGACTATTCAACCGTAATATCTTTATAGCTTGGTAGTTTAATGCAAAGGTGGTGGTTTAGGGTCTCAAATCACAGTACAGATTCCTGTAGCCATTACATTCAATAAATGAACAGTATGCAGTAAGCACCTGAGCTCCCTCTAGTGTTGACTGCAGGCAGCTATCAGCATTGTCAACATTTATCTGTGGGAAGGGAAGCAGAGAACATGGAGTTTTGTATCATGCATCTTTATAAGATGATATTATAAAAGAAACAATGTTAAAACATGTGCATTAACTTTATCCTTTGCATGATGAAAAGTTCTGCAGCTTTCAAACATCCATCATTTCAATCACAAATTTCAGAACCTCTGCTTGCATTTTGAAAATAAAAGTATTATGAAAAGCCAAAACTGGTCAAGGTATCAATGAAATCTAGCCAGTCTATCTTCTTTGCACTAAGTACACCCACAGCACGGAACTCTCCTATCATGAACTGTGCTGATAGAAGGAACCTAGGCTGATACATTGTAAGAAACCCACAACCAAAAGTTTTCATCCTTTGATTTTTCCAATTCACTGACCACAAGCTAATACTTAATGTAGTTGTACAGGATTTTTTTTTTTTTTACAAAAACAAACCCTAACCCTTCTACAGGTCGTGTTTGGTTTTGCAACTCAGTCGCGTTCAGTTTTGCAGAACGGAGTTGCAATATTAGATGCAACCATTTGATAGGTGTCCTTTGAACAAAGCAACTTTTTTTTGCCTAATCTTGGACAACCTCTTTAAAGAAATGTTTTACTGTACGTAACTGAAAAAAAAGGAGAATAAGGATATGTGCACACGTCGATGGAATCTCTGCAGATTTTTCCGCACCTGTTTTTATAAATCTGCAGGTAAACCGCACTGTGTACACACCCTTACTGTTCATGTGTAACTACAATAGGTGCACCCAAGCCCTGGAGCTCAATAGGTTCCTTTGATCCATATGAGAAAACAAATATTATGAAAGACTCGTGATAATTGTTGGCCCTGTTACTGATATCGTATTGGGGCCCCTTTAACTTTACATTCTGCAACTGGCAACTTAACCCCCCCTCCCAAAAACAAACAAACAACAAAAAAAAACCAAACAAACAGCATTTAACCTGGGTGAAAAACTCATAATTAAGAGAAACAGGAAGTAAACCACTGCAAAAATTAATCAGGAGTTACCCAAGCAAAGGTTAGAATGAAATCATTTCACAAAGATCGATTATAATAAAGAAAAGATAAGACAGTGGAAGATACCGAACAAAAAAAAGAAAACCCACAATATAAGAGCATCCTCAGTAATAGTCGATATAGCCAAAACTGGAAAAACTGGCACGAGAGGAGAATGATCGGCAACGTCAACATAAACATTATATATATATATATATATATATATATATATATATATATATATATATATATATATATATATATATATATATATATATATAATCTCAAAATGTGACAGAAAACAGAGCGTTTCCTGCAATAGATCTAATAATAACAATAGTAAATAATAGACAACAATAAATGATAATAAAGTGGTAATGAAGCTACAGTCCGGCATTGCCATGAATCGCACCCATCGCGCCATTACCAGGGTGCAAACACGTAACCTTAAGGTTCAGGAGCCGCTGATCATTTCTATGACAACAGTTACTCAGTAATTGGCTGTAAACATTGCAGAGTTGCCCCCTCTATCCTCTCTCAGGGGCCACAGATAATAAAACCCTGCACTAAGAGCTGTCAGGCACAATGGGGGCCCCCAGGGGCCCATGCACAGCAAACTAACAGACAGCATATGCTCCTCCCAGGACTCTGTATGGAATAATAACCCCGAAGCCCAGGAATCAGAATAACACAGCTGCACGTGTAGCCTAGGGGAGACCCTCTGTCCCCAAGAGCTTGCACTCTAGGACTAGGCCCCGCCCCCTTTGGGAGCCAACAGAGCTGTCCCGGGCCGGTACAGAGCCAGGAACCGTGGCCGTCACTCACCCGTCAGCCGCACGCACCGAGCTCCTCACACAAACAGCCGCGTCCGTGACCTACTTTCTGCCCTCACTAAATGTCGCACCACTAACCTACTTTTCAGCCAATGACGTTCGCCGGCTCCCCGGGTGTCCATGCCAACCAATCAGACCAATCCCTGTCACCAGCCGGCCAATGGTCGCCCTAGCATGAGAGACGTCTCTGCCTCCTGCGCCACTGGATGCGTCCTCCAATCAGAAGCCAGCTTTGAAAACACTGGGTGGGAGGATGTGGAGATTCGAGGTGGCCATATTGCTGGTGGCAGGATCTTGTCGCCATGTTGGTTGTGGTAGGCAGCGGTTCAGACTGCAGTGAGGTTTCACAGAGGCACAGTGGCATTGTACTGTCTCTCATTAGTGACCATTAGTGAGGTTCCACCACAGACAGCCATCATTTACTTTATAGGCTTAAAATGGATTATAGAGTCGTAGTTATCAACTGTTACCTTCCAATTTTTCCTCCTTGCCTTCCTCGCGCATAGTTTTCTTACTTTTCAGTCGCTATCAGTTGTATCAGGGCTTTTCAGGTAGATTTTCATTGGGATACATGCAACTTTTTGATCTTATTATTCCATTTTGGGACAAAAATGAAAAGAATATATAAAAAATCAAAAAGCGCAATTCTGCATTGTGTTTTCTATTGTGTTGCTGCATTCACTATGAAGAATGAGCATTATAATATGGGTGATATGAATATATATATATATATATATATATATATATATATATACGGTATATATATGTATATTATTATTTATTATTATAGCGCCATTTATTCCATGGTGCTTTACATGTGAGGAGGGGTATACAAAATAAAAGCAAGTACAATAATCCTAAACAATACAAGTCACAACTGTATGTGTGTGTATACACGCACACACACACACAAAAGGGTGACAACTTCTAACTTTCAGGCTCCATATCTCACTATCCACTGCTGCTTCCAACATGAGACCACCATCATTTTATTGACAATCATCTCGGCTATCTCATTCATAAATGTGACTTGCAACTATTTAGCATATTATTATTATTTATATAGCACCATTAATTCCATGGTGCTGTACATGAGAAAGGGGTTACATACAGAATGGATATCGTTTACAGTAAACAAATTTACAATGACAGACTGGTACAGAGGGGAAAGGACCCTGTCCTTGCGGACTTACATTCTATGGGATAATGGGGAAGAGACAGAAGGTCGGGGGTGCAGCAGCTCTGGTGGTGGGAGGCAGCAGCTCGGGTGATGGTGAGGCGGCAGCTCGGGTGGTGGTGAGGTGGTAGAATGGTTATTGCAGGCTGTAGGCTTTCCTGAAGAGATGGGTTTTCAGGTTCCATCTGAAGGATCTGAGGGTGGTGGATAGTCGGACATGTTGAGATGTGGAATTCCAGAGGATGGGGGATATTCCGGAAAAATCTTAGAGGCGGTTGTGTTAGGAACGAATAGGTGTGGAGGAGAGAAGGAGGTCTTGGGGCGATCGAAGATTACGTGAGGGAAGATATTGGGAGATTAGTTCAGAGATATAGGGAGGGGACAGATTGTGGATGGCTTTGTAGATCAGTGTTAGTAGTTTCCACTGGATTCGTTGGGGAATTGGGAGCCAGTGGAGGGATGTGCAGAGGGGAGAAATGGAAGTAGCAAGGAGAGAGGTGGATTAGCCGGGCAGCAGAGTTGTGGACAGACTGGAGTGGTGCAAGAGAGTTAGCGGGGAGGCCACAGAGGAGGGTGTTGCAGTAATCAAGGCGGGAGATGATGAGGGCATGCACAAGAGTTTTAGCAGATTAGGGGCTGAGGAAGGGACGGATTCTGGCAATATTTTTGAGTTGGAGGCGACAGGAGGTGGCAGGAGTTTGGATGTGCGGTTTGAAGGACAGGGCAGAGTCGAAAGTTACCCCGAGGCAGCGGACTTCATGTGCGGGAGAGAGCGTGATGCCATTTACCATAATAGATAGATCGAGTAGGGGAGATATGTGAGATGGAGGAAAGATGGAAAGATAATGAGTTCGGTTTTGTCTACATTAAGTTTTAGGAAGCGAGAGGTGAAGAAGGAGGATATGGCTGATAGACACTCCAGGATTCTAGACAGCAGAGAGGTGACATCTGGGCCAGAGAGGTAGATCTGAGTGTCATCAGCATACAGGTGGTACTGGAAGCCATGGGATTTTATGAGTTGTCCTAGGCCAAGGGTATAGATGGAAAAAAGTAGGGGACCCAGGACAGAGCCTTGAGGGACACCAAGAGAGAGGGTGGGATGAAGAGGTAGTGTGGGAGTGGGAAACGCTAAATGTGCTGTCGGAAAGGTATGAGACAATTCAGGACAGGGCAAGGTCTTTGATGCCAAGGGAAGAAAGAATCTGTAGCAGTAGGCAGTGATCGACTGTGTTGAAGGCAGAGGACAGGTCGAGAAGGAGGAGTATGGAGAACTGTCTGTTAGCTTTGACTGTGAGTAAGTCATTAGGAATTTTGGTCAGGGTAGTTTCGGTGGAGAGGTGGGGGTGGAAGCCAGATTGGAGGTTGTCAGAGAGATGAGAGGTGGGGGGAAAGTTGGGCATGGACATGCTGCTCAAGGAGTTTTGAAGCAAACGGGAGCAGTGATATGGGGTGATAGCTGGGCATAGCAGTTGGGTCAAGGTTGATTTTTTTGAGGATGGGTGTGATGGTGGCATGTTTGAAGGCAGAGGGGAAGGTACCAGAAGATAGCGATAGGTTGAAGAGATGGGTTAGGGCTGGAATGAGCATGTTAGTGAGGTTGGGGAGCAGGTAGGAAGGGATGGGGTCAAGTGCACAGTTGATGAGGTGTGATTTGGAAAAGAGGTGAGTCCTCCTTCAGTGATGCTAGAGAGGGAGGTTATTAGGGAAGGGCCGAGGTCTGGTATATGGAGTGGTTGGGGTGGTGGAACATAAAGGTTTGCCATGTTTGGTCAATCTTGTTTTTGAAGAAGGTGGCAAAGTCTTCAGAAGAGATGAGGGGAGTTGGAGGTGGCAGTGTTGGGTGGAGGAGAGAGTTAAATATGATGAACAGTTGTTTTGGGTTGTAGGATAATGAAGATACAAGGTTTGTGAAATAGGTCTGTTTAGCAGAGGTGAGGGCTAATTTGAAGGCAAGTGTAGCTTGTTTGAAAGCAGTAAAGTCGTCTGGCAGGCATGTTTTCTTTCAATGCCGCTCCATGACCCTGGATGCTTGTCGAAGTTTTTGGCGAGATTGTTGTGGCAGGGTTGCCTATGATTCATCGCACTTTGCCATGCATGAGAGGGGTGACTGAGTCTATGGCTGATGTAAGGGTGGCGTTATAGAAAGCGGTGGCACTGTGGAGGACAGAGGTAGAAGAGAGTCTGAGAGTCTGTGAATGTCCAGGTGTGCAAGGTTTCTGCAAGGAAGTGGTAGTAGCTGGACATGGGGTGCGGGTGAGGAGGACAAGGATGAGAAGGTGAGTAGATGGTGGTCAGATAGGGGGAAGGGCGAGGTTGTGAGATTAGATATGGAGCAGAGGTGAAGATGAGGTCTAGTGTATGTCTGTCTGTGTGGGTGGCTGTGGAGGACCACTGAGTAAGTCCAAAGGATGAAGTAAGGGACAGGAGTTTGGAGGCTGCTGGCTGGCGGGTGTCGGTAGGGATATTAAAGTCGACCATGATGATGGTGGGGATGTCAGCAGAGAGAAAGTGAAGAAGCCAGGTGGAGAATTGGTCAATGAAGGCAGTGGCTGAGCCTGGTGGTCGGTATATGACAGCCATTTGAAGATTAGAGGGAGAGTAGATACGGACAGAGTGAACCTCGAAAGAAGGGAGGATAAGGGACGGTGGGGGTTGGATAGGGTTGAAGGAGCAGTTTTTAGAAAGAAGGGAACCCACTCCTCCGCCATGTCTGTTGCCAGAGCAAGGAGTGTGGGTAAATTGGAGGCTACCGTAACTCAGTGCAGCAGGGGAGGCCGTGTCCGGGGGCGTCAGCTAGGTCTCAGTGAGGGCCAGGAAGGAAAGGTTGTGGGAAGTAAAGAGATCGTGGATCACGTGGAGCTTGTTGCAGACAGAGCGGGCATTCCAAAGTGCCCCAGAGAGAGGAAAGCAGGGTGGTGGGGGTCAGTGGCACAGGGCACAGATATTAAGTGTGAGGGATTGCGGTAGTTTCTCTTAGTGTAAGAAGGATAGGGGTGAGGATTAGTTGGATTTATGAGGCTGGGGGAGGTGCAAGATTGAGGGATATGTCGCCAGCAGTGAGAAGGAGCAGAGAAAGGGAAAGTAGGTGGGTGAAGGAGAGTGAATGGCTTATATTATATTTTAGCAGGAGAGGTCTGAGGTTAAGGAGCAGGTCTGCAGATGAAGTGAGGTAGGGGGGTAAGAGAGAGGGGGAGATAGTTATTTGGTTTGAGGGTGCAGGGGTTTGGGGATAGCGAAGGAGAGTGAGGATTAGTGGAGCAAAAATGGTGAGGGCAAATGTGAGCATGGTTAAAGAGCAGGGGAAGACAAGAAAGGCTAGTAAAATTGGAAGATAGTGATTATTCTTACCTTCTGACTGATTTCTGGACTATTTCTGGTATATTTCTGATGTTACACTTTAAAGCTGTCACTCCAAATTATGTCACATCTGACCAAGGTCATATCTGACCAGCTCCATTCAATGTATACCATTCAAATGTCCATGAAATGAAGCCAGGTGAGAGAGGGAGAGGGGAGGAGGGAGGAGCAGGAGGACAGTTCACTCCAGGGAGTAATTAACAGATTGCAGTTAATAGAACATTTGACTAGCATCAAAGATGAAGACAGAGGCAGGATAAGATCGAAAGATGGGGCTAGGTGTGAGGAGTATAGACATGTCAATATGCATTCAGTAAATTTGCAATATGAAACATGGAGTTAAAGTCAGGGAAAAAGCAGCAGCGTACCAGTTAGAACAGAGGGAGAGAAGTACATGGGATTCTGGGGTGCAGTGGGTGCATATGATTAGTTCTTGTCATGTCACTGCATTGTTACTGTTTTGCTCCCAAAAATCTAAATTGTAACGCATTATGATGTCAGTATTTTGTAAATCCACCTTTGGCTTTCACCACTGACTAGATCCAACTGGGCAGCTCTCTATCAGATTCAAGCATGTCTCCACCGAGATCTGATCCCAGGTCTCTTCTACACGTTCCCAATGTTGGTGCATACTGGTTGCCTCCCTTGGGTATGTATACAGGTTTTTCTTTAACTCTGCCCACAAGTGTTGGATTGGGTTGAGGTCTGGGGACTGTTGGGGCCAACCTGCACCTCTCCTTCATTGTCATTGACCCGTTTCTTCACCAATCTCTCAGTATGCTTCGGCTCATTGTCCTGCTGGAACACTATATCGTCCTTTTCATACCCATAGTACTCGAGTGTACGAAGTAACTCATCTTGTAGGATACTCACATATACCTCAGCACTGAGACCATCATAGATCCTGGTTAAGTATCCAACACCATTGGCTGTGAAACAACCCCATATCATCAGGCTTTCTCCACCACACTTGACAGTTCCTTCAATTTCTCAATTTGTTAGCTTCTTTTTACCTTTTTTCTTTCAGACCCATTTGCACCCATTTCGTCTCATTGCTCCAAATCACCTCTTCCAGAAACCACCAAAAAAGTTGCAGACAGAATCCTAGACAACACAAAAAAAAAAAAAACTCAAGGATCCCTAAAATATAACTTTTAATTATTAAAGTTAAAAACTATTTATTCCAAGTTTAAAAGACATATAGACAATCAACAAAGGGAGTAGGAAAAAAGGTTAACATGAGCTATCTCACCCTGTCAGGAGCCCTGATGCTGGTCCCTACCTGACAGCGGAGGATGGCACCCTAAGTTTCAGCGGTAGGCGCCCCCGCTCCACGACGGCTCACCCTGATAGCCCTAAATAATCCCTATGATCCTAAATGTGCAGATATAACCATTACCCAAAAAATAGAAATAAGTAAAAAAAAAATGAAAAAATAAACAAGAAAAAATCAAAAAGTCAAAACTCAGCAAAAAAACAAAAATTGTTTTTCCACACTTGACCCCTTTATAAGGTGTAAATGTACATATGTGCATAGAGTAAAGGGTAAAAAATGTCAATGTCTAATCTATCCAAGCATATTTAATAATAAGGAAACCGCTCCGAAGAGAGAGGGGGGTTCAAACAATAACCCAGTTAGCCCTATGGATACATATCCGACCAACAATACAAATATTCTTTTTTATCCAGATATAAACAACAAGAGCGGTAACCCAAACAAAAAAAAAAGCACACCCCAGAGATCATTAAAAAAAATTCCACATACACAAATCTAGATGATAGTACCCTATTTTCATAACTCAATGTATGCAGAAAGGTAAAGCGCTTCTACTCATCTGATTTACGATACTTCATTCAGAGCGCTGCGGGCATCCAGAATGTCACCTAGAAGATCTCCAATAGGGGCGTCATCCCTAGCTATACCCGACGCATTTCCCCCCCGTGGGAATAGCGGGGGTTCATCAGGGGATATAGACCCTCCAAACAATGAGAGGGTGAAGGAGCCACTCACCCGTACAAAATATATACCCTCCTTCCTTCCGGGTATCTTGACACGTGGGGCGGTCAATGCCCGCCAGCGCGCAGTGTACATGTCACTACACTGCGCTGAGTCAGAGCCGGTGCCGGCGTGCATAAAATCGTTCTCATATTAATGCGCCCAGAGCCACGGCGCATGCATGATATGGAACGCAAATGCGTCTCAGACCAACGAGGAGAGGTAACCCCTGTTCACATGATAGAGAGAACGTCAAGCCGGTCTCCACCCACCAGCGCGTCATAAAGGTACAGGTCACCGGAGCACACAGCCGGCGTGTTAAACAAAAATAATAATCATAACCGTGTGCGTCCTATGGTATTAACACCAAAATGTAACGCGCACGTTAGTTCACACAGATAATCCAGATCGTAAGTACACCAAGTTATCAGATGGTAAGTCGGTCTCCACCCACCAGCGCGTCATCAAGATACACGTCACCGAAGCACACAGCCGACATGTAAAGAAAAACTTGACATACCAGTGCGCGTACTGTGGGATTAACCCCCAAAATAGTTGACCAAAATCATGAGTACACAAAGTCATCAAATGGTACCTACCTCTAGTCCCATAATCATATTGGGAGTGAGCTAAAAAAAAAACTAATTAACTGCATCACAAACGTTCACAAAAAAGGGAGGGGGTAACCACAATAAACAAATAATACCATGTACCTGACCAAATATTGTACGAGTGAAAGGCTCCTAAAAAGGTTTTCTAAAATCAACATGGACAAACATAAAAAGGAATAAAGAAAATAATAATACCAGCAAATTCGTTCATTATAAGGTAACTATATACCTGGCAGGCATAATAGATATTTAAGCAGCAATTCGTGGTCTTAGATAAAACTTATGAAAGACATCTGTTCGTTAAGGCCCAGAGGGCTCACCGACTTCATCAAGTAGATCCATCTCATCTCACGTTGTAAAATTCTTCTGTCCCAATCACCCATCCTAACTGAGGGGGAGATAACCTCAATAACCCTAAAACATATGAAGTTGGAATCCCCACCATGTACCTCATTGACATGTCGCGCCAAAGGGGTATCCCTACCATGCCTGATGTCCCCTAGATGTTCTCCTATACGTGTACGCAGTTCGCGTTTAGTTTTTCCTACGTAATCTTTTGGACATCCACAAGTACAGAGGTACACTACTCCTTTTGTTTTGCAATTAGCAAAATGCCTCATTTGGAAAACTCTTCCAGTCACAGAACTACTAAACGTTTTTGCGGGTACCACATGTCTACAAAAGGAGCAGTGTCCACATCTGAAAGTACCATGGGACCTATTCTCTAACCACGTACTAGATTTCTTTGGAGGTACATAGTGGCTATTTACCACCAAGTCTCTCAGTGATCTCCCCCTTCTGTAGGTAACTGAGGGACATGGGTACACGTGCCCACAGATATCAGGATCAGATCTAAGGATCTGCCAATGTTTTTTCAATATCTGGTAGATCCTTCCTGACTGATCATCGTATGTGCCAATTGGACGTGTGATAGATTCTGTATCGGTAGTCTTCTTAAGGTACCGTCACATTTAGCGACGCTGCAGCGATCTAGACAACGATGCCGATTGCTGCAGCGTCGCTGTTTCGTCGCTGTGTGGTCGCTGGAGAGCTGTCACACAGACAGCTCTCCAGCGACCAACGATGCCGGTCCCCGGGTAACTAGGGTAAACATCAGGTTACTAAGCGCAGGGCCGCGCTTAGTAACCCGATGTTTACCCTGGTTACCAGTGCTAATGTAAAAAAAACCAAACACTACATACTTACATTCCGGTGTCTGTCCCCCGGCGCTGTGCTCTCCTGCACTGACTGTGCTGACAGTGCAGGAAAGCACAGCGCCGGGGGACAGACACCGGAATGTAAGTATGTAGTGTTTGTTTTTTTTTACATTTACACTGGTAACCAGGGTAAACATCGGGTTACTAAGCGCGGCCCTGCGCTTAGTAACCCGATGTTTACCCTGGTTACCAGTGAAGACATCGCTGAATCGGCGTCACACACACCGATAAAGCGATGTCTGCGGGAGTCCAGCGACGAAATAAAGTTCTTGACTTTCTGCTCCGACCAACGATGGCACAGCAGGATCCTGATCGCTGCTGCGTGTCCAACTCAACGATATCGCTAGCCAGGACGCTGCAACGTCACAGATCGCTAGCGATATCGTTCAGTGTGAAGGTACCTTTAGGTATCAACAACGAAGCCCAATTCGTATTGTATGCAGCCTGGTACGCGGAATCAATGATGTCACTCGGATGTTGGATTGGGTTGAGGTCTGGGGACTGTTGGGGCCAACCTGCACCTCTCCTTCATTGTCATTGACCCGTTTCTTCACCAATCTCTCAGTATGATTCGGCTCATTGTCCTGCTGGAACACTATATCGTCCTTTTCATACCCATAGTACTCGAGTGTACGAAGTAACTCATCTTGTAGGATACTCACATATACCTCAGCACTGAGACCATCATAGATCCTGGTTAAGTATCCAACACCATTGGCTGTGAAACAACCCCATATCATCAGGCTTCCTCCACCACACTTGACAGTTCCTTCAATTTCTCAATTTGTTAGCCTCTTTTTACCTTTTTTCTTTCAGTCCCATTTGCATCCATTTCGTCTCATTGCTCCAAATCACCTCTTCCCAATCATCTTATCAACTTTTTTGTAAATTCGAGCCGACGCTTCTTGTGACGATATTGAAGTTGAGGGTTAAAGGTAGAAATCGGTCACAGGGGCGCTGAAAGGAGACACTGGATACAGTTTAGCCACAACGCCTTTTAACGGACATGCCGTCTTCATCAGGCGGGAAGACGGCATGTCCGTTGAAACGCATTGTGGCTAAACTGTATCCAGTGTCAGTGTCTCCTTTCAGTGCTCCTGTGACTGATTTCTACCTTTAACCCTGTGTCTATCCTCCTTTGGAGGTTTTCGTCTGGAGCTGCGGCGGTTCCTGGCACTTCCCTTATTCCTGGGGCTGCCTCCTCAGCGCTCCTAAATGACCGCCTTACATTGACTCTGATATTGAAGTTGAGGCTTCTTCACCTTTTTTTCGGGCCACCATTCCAGATTTCTGTAATGTGCATTGCACAATGCTTGCATGGACATCTGTGATCTCACTATTATGAAGCACATGAGCCATCTCCACTGCTGTGATTGTTACGCCAGAACTGATAAACCTTGTGATGAGCTGACTTGTTGACTCCGATACTTTGCCTGGACGTCCACCTTTTGGCTTCTGAATGGATTAACGGACTTAATTTCTTATTTTTCCATCTGTCATGGCGTTCACATGGTGCAGTTTTCCACATTTCTTGGCTGAGAGACTGCTATCGATGAGCTGGATGATGCCGTTTCTCTTTTCTTAGGAAATCTTCATGGCTGCTCCTTGATTCAAACCAGTGACCTTTAGCTTGGGAATCAACCTAATAACATACTGAGAATGTGAGAACAATTTGTAATTTGTAGCATTCAGGAATAAATGATTTTTCCACCACAGGAGCAAAACAGTAACAATGCAGCCACATGAAAAGAAACTGAATGACTAATCATATGCAAAATAGTTGCAAGTCAAATTTATGTATGTGATAGCCAAGATTATTGTCTATAAAATGATGGTAGTCTCATGTTCGAAGCATTAGTGGATGGTGAGATATGGAGCTTGAAAGCCAAAAGTTCAAAACTATATATATACCCTATATACCCTTATTACAGGAACTAAAAACCAAGTTGGGCATCACTGAGATTACAGTGTGTCATTCCTGATACCTCCACCTGGTGAACCCCAGCTTCCAAGCTTGGACAGATGGTCCCTTAAGGCACTCTGGATATCGATTTACCATACGGAGGGGGGGTGGTTAGAATTAACATTGTATTTAATATGCAATGTACTCGCCCCTAATTAGCCCACGGTTCAGCTACAAACCTGCAATTTCAATAATTAAATCTAGGCCAACCTGGAAACTTGACCCCAACACCAAGCATATAAAAATGGGGAACTCAATGGGAAGCTGTTTGCATGTGGGGTCAGCTGAGCCGTGTGTGATTCATAACCATTTATCCTTCCCTCAAGGAAACAGAAGAATAGCTTTAGAGGGAAACATTTAGGCATTTCTGTTCTTTCTCCATTTTTATTTCATAACTGTTTTGCTTATTTTGTGTCACTTAACTTTTCTCTTTTATACATTTGCTTGTAAGCACTGGGCTTAAAACTTTAATAAGTTTGGTCCTTGTATACTCTAAAGAATCCATAGCCTTTCAGAGAGTGTGGAGTCTTTGACTAGCGAACAGTAGTATATAGTTTGGGGACTCATCATTCAGTGTACTACTTGATAAGTGGTGGCAGCATGTTGTGCATCCGGGATTTGCAGACTGTGTCGGGTGAGATTTATGCTAATTTTGCAGCCTACAAAGCAGGTCCAGTGATGATCGAGTGAAAGGAGAAGATTCGACCCTTGGATTCGCCCCTCACCGTCACTATATATATATATATATATATATATATATACACAGTACAGACCAAAAGTTTTGGACACACCTTCTCATTTAAAGATTTTTCTGTATTTTCATGACTATGAAAATTGTACATTCACACTGAAGGCTTCAGAACTATGAATTAACACATGTGGAATTATAAGCTTAAAAAAAAGTGTGAAACAACTGAAATTATGTATTATATTCTAGGTTCTTCAAAGTAGCCACCTTTTGCTTTGATGACTGCTTTGCTCACTCTTGGCATTCTCTTGATGAGCTTCAAGAGGTAGTCACCGGGAATGGTCTTCCAACAATCTTGAAGGAGTTCCCAGAGATGCTTAGCGCTTGTTGGCCCTTTTGCCTTTACTCTGTGGTCCAGCTCACCCCAAACCATCTCGATTGAGTTCAGGTCTGGTGACTGTGGAGGCCAGGTCATTCGGCATAGCACCCCATCACTCTCCTTCTTGGTCAAATAACCCTTACACAGCCTGGAGGTGTTTTGGGGGTCATTGTCCTGTTGCAAAATAAATGATGGTTCAACTAAACGCAAACTGGATGGAATAGCATGCAGCAGCAAGATGCTGTCGTAGCCATGCTGGTTCAGTATGCCTTCAATTTTGAATAAATCGCCAACAGTGTCACCAGCAAAGCACTCCCACACAATCACACCTCCTCCTCCATGCTTCACGGTGGGAGCCAGGCATGTAGAGTCCATCCGTTCACCTTTTCTGCATCGCACAAAGACACGGTGGTTGAAACCAAAGATCTCAAATTTGGACTCCTGAGACCAAAGCACAGATTTCCACTGGTCTAATGTCCATTCCTTATGTTCTTTAGCCCAAACAAGTCTCTTTTGCTTGTTGCCTATCCTTAGCAGTGGTTTCCTAGCAGCTATTTTACCATGAAGGCCTGCTGCTCAAAGTCTCCTCTTAACAGTTGTTGTAGAGATGTGTCTGCTGCTAGAACTCTGTGTGGCATTTGTTATGATCCTTAGTGGTTGAGGATCACAAAATACTCCAGCTAAGTAACAAAACATAGGACAAGCTCTAGAGAGGTGGCAAACTGGACTGACCGCAAATCTGAACCTATCCAACACACTAAAGGTAGCCGGTGAACGTGTCTAAAATCCTAGACGTCTCGAGCCAGCCTGAGGAACTAACTACCCCTAGAGAGAAAGAAAGACCTCACTTGCCTCCAGAGAAATAATCCCCAAAGATATAGAAGCCCCCAACAAATAATAACGGTGAGGTAAGAGGAAGGCACATACACAGGGGTGAAAGCAGATTCAGCAAATGAGGCCCACTAATACTAGATAGCAGAAAATAGAAAAGGGGTCTGTGCGGTCAGTAAAAAACCCTTACAAAATATCCACACTGAGATTTCAAGAACCCCCGCACCAACTAACGGTGTGGGGGGAGAAACTCAGTCCCCTAGAGCAACCAGCAAGCGAGGAAATCACATTTTAGCTAGCTGGACAAGAAACATGATGAATGCTGATAATCAAAAAATAAACAAACAAAAACTTAGCTCGTCTTGGAGAGACTGGGAGCAAGGTAGTCACAAGGAATCTGAAGAGCACTGAATACATTGAGAGCAGGCAAGGAACTGAGTATCCAGGTGAGCTAAATAGGAAACCAACCAAGGATAACGAACCAGCTGATGCTGCCAACCTGCAGAAAGACAACACTACACAGTACCGCTTGTGACCACTAGAGGGAGCCCAAAAATAGAGTTCACAACAGGCATTGACCTGGTCTCTAATCTGAGCTGCTGTTAACCTGCGATTTCTGAAGCTGGTGACTCGGATAAACTTATCCTCAGAAGCAGAGGTGACTCTTGGTCTTCCTTTCCTGGGGCGGTCCTTATGTGAGCCAGTTTCTTTGTAGCGCTTGATGGTTTTTGCCACTGCACTTGGGGACACTTGTTGTGAATTTGGATTCTGGGCTCCCCCGGTGGCTACTGGTGGAATTGAACTGGTGTCTTCATCTTCTCTGTTCACCTGTTCCCATCAAGATGTGGGAGTCGCTATATAACCTTGCTGCTCTGTTAGTTGCTTGCCGGTCAACAATGTTATCAGAAGCCTCTCTGTGCTTGTTCCTGCTCCTAGACAACTACTAGATAAGTTGGACTCTTGTCCATGTTTGTTTTTGCATTTTTGTTCCAGTTCACAGCTGTAGTTTCGTTACTGTGTCTGGAAAGCTCTTGTGAACAGGAATTGCCACTCTGGTGTTATGAGTTAATGCCAGAGTTTTAAAGTAATTTCTGGATGGTGTTTTGATAGGGTTTTCAGCTGACCATGAAAGTGTCCTTTCTGTCTTCTGCTATGTAGTAAGTGGACCTCAAATTTGCTAAACCTATTTTCATACTACGTTTGTTATTTCATCTTGATTCACCGCCAATACATGTGGGGGGCCTCTGTCTCCTTTCGGGGTATTTCTCTAGAGGTGAGCTAGGACTAATATTTTCCTCTGCTAGCTTTATTTAGTCCTCCGGCTGGTGCTGGGCATCTAGAATCAACGTAGGCATGCTACCCGGCCACTGCTAGTTGTGCGTTAGGTTTAGTTCATGGTCAGCTCAGTTTCCATCTTCCAAGAGCTAGTTCCTAAATATGCTGATGCTATGATCTCTTGCCATTGAGATCATGACAGTTTGACCGGCCCACTAAAGGGTTAAAATCCTTGGCTGAGAAAGGAGAGAAATAAGTAGTCTGCTGATATTTTATTTTTTTTTTTCTCTCCTTCTAATCTTTGAATGGCTCTGTGTCCACCTGTTTGCAATGGATCTTCAGAGTGTAACTGCAGGTTTGAATAATCTCGCCACGAAGGTACAAAATTTGCAAGATTTTGTTTGTCATGCACCTGTATCTGAGCCGAGAATTCCTTTGCCGGAATTTTTCTCGGGGAATAGATCTGGGTTTCAGAATTTTCGAAATAATTGCAAATTATTTTTGTCCCTGAAATCTCGCTCTGCCGGAGATCCTGCACAGCAGGTCAGGATTGTGATTTCCTTGCTCCGGGGCGACCCTCAAGACTGGGCTTTTTCATTGACACCAGGGGATCCTGCGTTGCTCAATGTGGATGCGTTTTTTCTGGCCTTGGGGTTCCCTGTGCCTGCGGGTCTGAATGAGTCCATGACAATGGCTATTCAGATCGATAGGCGTTTGCGGGAGCGCAAACCAGTGCACCATCTGGCGGTGTCCACTGAGAAATCGCCAGAGAGTATGCAGTGTGATAGAATTCTGTCCCGAAGCGAGCGGCAGAATTTTAGACGGAAAAATGGGTTGTGTTTCTATTGTGGTGATTCTACTCATGTTATATCAGCATGCTCTAAGCGCACTAAAAAGCTTGGTAAATCTGTTTCCATTTGCACCTTACCGTCTAAGTTTATTCTATCTGTGACCCTGATTTGCTCTTTGTCATCTATTACCACGGACGCCTATGTCAACTCTGGCGCCGCTTTGAGTCTTATGGATTGGTCCTTTGCCAAACGCTGTGGGTATGATTTAGAGCCTTTGGAGACTCCTATTCCTCTGAAGGGGATTGACTCCACCCCATTGGCTAATAATAAACCACAATACTGGACACAAGTAACTATGCGTATTAATCCGGATCACCAGGAGATTATTCGCTTTCTGGTGCTGTATAATCTACATGATGATTTGGTGCTAGGATTGCCTTGGCTGCAATCTCACAACCCAGTCCTCGACTGGAAAGCTATGTCTGTGTTGAGCTGGGGATGTAAGGGGGCTCATGGGGATGTACCTGTGGTTTCCATTTCATCATCTATTCCCTCTGAAATTCCTGAGTTCCTGTCTGACTATCGTGACGTCTTTGAAGAATCCAAGCTTGGTTCGTTACCTCCGCACCGAGAGTGCGATTGTGCCATAGATTTAATCCCGGGTAGTAAATACCCAAAGGGTCGTTTATTTAATCTGTCTGTGCCTGAACATGCTGCTATGCGTGAATATATAAAGGAGTCCTTGGAAAAGGGACATATTCGTCCATCGTCATCTCCCTTAGGAGCCGGTTTTTTCTTTGTGTCAAAAAAAGACGGCTCTTTGAGACCATGTATTGATTATCGGCTTTTGAATAAGATCACTGTTAAATATCAATACCCATTGCCGTTGCTGACTGATTTGTTTGCTCGCATAAAGGGGGCCAAGTGGTTCTCTAAGATTGACCTTCGTGGGGCGTATAATTTGGTGCGAATCAGGCAGGGGGATGAGTGGAAAACCGCATTTAATACGCCCGAGGGCCACTTTGAGTATTTAGTGATGCCTTTTGGTCTTTCAAATGCTCCGTCAGTTTTCCAGTCCTTTATGCATGATATTTTTCGCGATTATTTGGATAAATTTATGATTGTGTATCTGGATGATATTCTGATTTTTTCGGATGACTGGGACTCTCATGTCCAGCAAGTCAGGAGGGTTTTTCAGGTTTTGCGGTCTAATTCTTTGTGTGTGAAGGGTTCTAAGTGTGTTTTTGGGGTACAGAGGATTTCCTTTTTGGGATATATTTTTTCCCCCTCTTCCATTGAAATGGATCCTGTCAAGGTTCAAGCTATTTGTGATTGGACGCAGCCCTCTTCTCTTAAGAGTCTTCAGAAATTTTTGGGCTTTGCTAACTTTTATCGTCGATTTATTGCTGGTTTTTCGGATATTGCTAAGCCATTGACCGATTTGACTAAGAAGGGTGCTGATGTTGCTGATTGGTCCCCTGATGCTGTGGAGGCCTTTCGGGAGCTTAAGCGCCGTTTTTCCTCTGCCCCTGTGTTGCGTCAGCCTGATGTTGCTCTACCTTTTCAGGTTGAGGTCGACGCTTCTGAGATCGGAGCTGGGGCAGTGTTGTCGCAGAAAAGTTCTGACTGCTCCGTGATGAGGCCTTGTGCCTTCTTTTCCCGTAAATTTTCGCCCGCTGAGCGGAATTATGATGTTGGGAATCGGGAGCTTTTGGCCATGAAGTGGGCTTTTGAGGAGTGGCGCCATTGGCTTGAGGGGGCCAGACATCAGGTGGTGGTATTGACTGACCACAAAAATTTGATTTATCTTGAGACCGCCAGGCGCCTGAATCCTAGACAGGCGCGCTGGTCATTATTTTTCTCTCGGTTTAATTTTGTGGTGTCATACCTACCGGGTTCTAAGAATGTTAAGGCGGATGCCCTTTCTAGGAGTTTTGAGCCTGACTCGCCTGGTAACTCTGAGCCCACAGGTATCCTTAAGTATGGAGTGGTATTGTCAGCCGTTTCTCCAGACCTGCGGCGGGCCTTGCAGGAGTTTCAGGCGGATAGACCTGATCGTTGCCCACCTGATAAACTGTTTGTTCCTGATGATTGGACCAGTAGAGTCATCTCTGAGGTTCATTCTTCTGCGTTGGCAGGTCATCCTGGCATTTTTGGTACCAGGGATTTGGTGGCAAGGTCCTTCTGGTGGCCTTCCCTGTCACGAGATGTGCGAGGCTTTGTGCAGTCTTGTGACGTTTGTGCTCGGGCCAAGCCTTGTTGTTCTCGGGCTAGTGGATTGTTGTTGCCCTTGCCTATTCCTAAGAGGCCTTGGACGCACATCTCGATGGATTTTATTTCAGATCTGCCTGTTTCTCAGAAGATGTCTGTCATCTGGGTGGTGTGTGACCGTTTCTCTAAGATGGTCCATTTGGTTCCTCTGCCCAAGTTGCCTTCTTCTTCCGAGTTGGTTCCTCTGTTTTTTCAAAATGTTGTTCGTTTGCATGGTATTCCTGAGAATATCGTTTCTGACAGAGGGACCCAATTCGTGTCTAGATTTTGGCGGGCATTCTGTGCTAGGATGGGCATAGATTTATCTTTTTCGTCCGCTTTCCATCCTCAGACGAATGGCCAGACCGAGCGGATTAATCAGACCCTGGAGACATATCTGAGGTGTTTTGTGTCTGCTGACCAGGATGATTGGGTTGCTTTTTTGCCATTGGCGGAGTTTGCTCTCAATAATCGGGCCAGCTCTGCCACTTTGGTGTCCCCGTTTTTCTGTAATTCGGGGTTTCATCCTCGATTTTCCTCTGGTCAGGTGGAATCTTCGGATTGTCCTGGAGTGGATGCTGTGGTGGAGAGATTGCATCAGATCTGGGGGCAGGTGGTGGACAATTTGAGGTTGTCCCAGGAGAAGACTCAGCTTTTTGCCAACCGCCACCGTCGTGTTGGTCCTCGGCTTTGTGTTGGGGATTTGGTGTGGTTGTCTTCTCGTTTTGTCCCTATGAGGGTCTCTTCTCCTAAGTTTAAGCCTCGGTTCATCGGCCCATATAAGATATTGGAGATTCTTAACCCTGTTTCCTTCCGTTTGGACCTCCCTGCATCCTTTTCTATTCATAACGTTTTTCATCGGTCATTATTGCGCAGGTATGAGGTACCGGTTGTGCCTTCCGTTGAGCCTCCTGCTCCGGTGTTGGTTGAGGGTGAGTTGGAGTACGTTGTGGAGAAAATCTTAGACTCTCGTGTTTCCAGACGGAGACTCCAGTATCTGGTCAAGTGGAAGGGATACGGCCAGGAGGATAATTCTTGGGTGAATGCATCTGATGTTCATGCCTCTGATCTGGTTCGTGCCTTTCATAGGGCCCATCCTGATCGCCCTGGTGGTTCTGGTGAGGGTTCCGTGCCCCCTCCTTGAGGGGGGGGTACTGTTGTGAATTTGGATTCTGGGCTCCCCCGGTGGCTACTGGTGGAATTGAACTGGTGTCTTCATCTTCTCTGTTCACCTGTTCCCATCAAGATGTGGGAGTCGCTATATAACCTTGCTGCTCTGTTAGTTGCTTGCCGGTCAACAATGTTATCAGAAGCCTCTCTGTGCTTGTTCCTGCTCCTAGACAACTACTAGATAAGTTGGACTCTTGTCCATGTTTGTTTTTGCATTTTTGTTCCAGTTCACAGCTGTAGTTTCGTTACTGTGTCTGGAAAGCTCTTGTGAACAGGAATTGCCACTCTGGTGTTATGAGTTAATGCCAGAGTTTTAAAGTAATTTCTGGATGGTGTTTTGATAGGGTTTTCAGCTGACCATGAAAGTGTCCTTTCTGTCTTCTGCTATGTAGTAAGTGGACCTCAAATTTGCTAAACCTATTTTCATACTACGTTTGTTATTTCATCTTGATTCACCGCCAATACATGTGGGGGGCCTCTGTCTCCTTTCGGGGTATTTCTCTAGAGGTGAGCTAGGACTAATATTTTCCTCTGCTAGCTTTATTTAGTCCTCCGGCTGGTGCTGGGCATCTAGAATCAACGTAGGCATGCTACCCGGCCACTGCTAGTTGTGCGTTAGGTTTAGTTCATGGTCAGCTCAGTTTCCATCTTCCAAGAGCTAGTTCCTAAATATGCTGATGCTATGATCTCTTGCCATTGAGATCATGACAGACACTTTTCCCAATTTTTCAGACTGACTGACCTTCATTTCTTAAAGTAATGTTGGCCACTCGTTCTTCTTTACTTAGCTACTTTTTTCTTGCCATAATACAAATTCTAACAGTCTATTCAGTAGGACTATCGGCTGTGTATCCACCAGACTTCTGCACAACACAACTGATGGTCCCAACCCCATTTATAAGGCAAGAAATCCCACTTCTTAAACCTGACAGGGCCCACCTGTGAAGTGAAAACCATTCCCGGTAACTACCTCTTGAAGCTCATCAAGAGTATGCCAAGAGTGTACAAAGGAGTCATCAAAGTAAAAGGTGGCTACTTTGAAGAACCTAGAATATAAGACATAATTTCAGTTGTTTCACACTTTTTTGTTAAGTATATAATTCCACATGTGTTAATTCATAGTTTTGATGCCTTCAGTGTGAATGTACAATTTTCATAGTCATGAAAATACAGAAAAATCTTTAAATGAGAAGGTGTGTCCAAACTCTTGGTCTGTACTGTATGTATGTATGTATGTATGTATATATATATATATATATATATATATATATATATATATATATATATTTATAAAAAAATTAAAACAAAAATCTATAATGTAAATAAAAAATTATACAAATCTTTTCACATATTGTATATCTTTATAATGCTGCAGTATTTTGTAAAATTACTGTCCTACAAAGACCATCCAAAGACTGGGTGTCATAGATGTACAAACATGGCCGTGGTTTGTCCTGATGAAGATTTTTTTTACACTTCGAAATGTGTTGACTATTAAACTGCATACTTTGGATTTCCATCTTCCCATCATCCTTCAACAGCAGCGCAGGTTAACCCATTTGTTTCCGGTTTCTTTGAGGTGTACAAACATGGCAGACACGCAGCCTTCAGTAGGCCCCCAGTTGCCATGATAATGCCATCAGCACCCCGCAATCATGTTGTAATGGGTGTCTGTAAACCTTTCCCACTGGAAGGAGATAAAAACCTATTCCTACAGGAAGATAGCGCCAAATTTTCATGCCTAACCAAATGTCTTTATTCCAACTCTTAAATGCATGATGACACATATACACAGCGATTAAGGCATTTTTTTTTATTGACAGCTCTTTCTCAAGCTGATGCCATGCACAAGGCTGCCTCTTGGTGTATATATATATATATACATATATATATATATATATATATATATATATATATGCACGCGCTCATACATACTCACACACACACACATCTACAGGTCCTTCTCAAAAAATTAGCATATAGTGTTAAATTTCATTATTTACCATAATGTAATGATTACAATTAAACTTTCATATATTATAGATTCATTATCCACCAACTGAAATTTGTCAGGTCTTTTATTGTTTTAATACTGATGATTTTGGCATACAACTCCTGATAACCCAAAAAACCTGTCTCAATAAATTAGCATATCAAGAAAAGGTTCTCTAAACGACCTATTACCCTAATCTTCTGAATCAACTAATTAACTCTAAACACATGCAAAAGATACCTGAGGCTTTTAAAAACTCCCTGCCTGGTTCATTACTCAAAACCCCCATCATGGGTAAGACTAGCGACCTGACAGATGTCAAGAAAACCATCATTGACACCCTCAAGCAAGAGGGTAAGACCCAGAAAGAAATTTCTCAACAAATAGGCTGTTCCCAGAGTGCTGTATCAAGGCACCTCAATGGTAAGTCTGTTGGAAGGAAACAATGTGGCAGAAAACGCTGTACAACGAGAAGAGGTGACCGGACCCTGAGGAAGATTGTGGAGAAGGACCGATTCCAGACCTTGGGGAACCTGAGGAAGCAGTGGACTGAGTCTGGTGTGGAAACATCCAGAGCCACCGTGCACAGGCGTGTACAGGAAATGGGCTACAGGTGCCGCATTCCCCAGGTAAAGCCACTTTTGAACCATAAACAGCGGCAGAAGCGCCTGACCTGGGCTACAGAGAAGCAGCACTGGACTGTTGCTAAGTGGTCCCAAGTACTTTTTTCTGATGAAAGCAAATTTTGCATGTCATTCGGAAATCAAGGTGCCAGAGTCTGGAGGAAGACTGGGGAGAAGGAAATGCCAAAATGCCTGAAGTCCAGTGTCAAGTACCCACAGTCAGTGATGGTGTGGGGTGCCATGTCAGCTGCTGGTGTTGGTCCACTGTGTTTCATCAAGGGCAGGGTCAATGCAGCTAGCTATCAGGAGACTTTGGAGCACTTCATGCTTCCCTCGGCTGAAATGCTTTATGGAGATGAAGATTTCATTTTTCAGCACGACCTGGCACCTGCTCACAGTGCCAAAACCACTGGTAAATGGTTTACTGACCATGGTATTACTGTGCTCAATTGGCCTGCTGGTGTGTTTAGGAAACTACAACGAAACCAATTACAAACCTGAACTGCCAGGATTTACTGCTTGTAGGAGCAAAAGTTTCATAAAATATTTATTAGATGCAGTATTTGCTTACATTGCAATTCCTTATACAATAAGGCTATGTGCACACGTTGCGGATTAGGCTTAGGAATTTCTGGTGCGGATTCTGCCTCTCCTGGCAGAAAACGCAGCTGCGGATTTGTCGCTTTTTTTGTGCGGATCCGCAGCGTTTTTTGTGCGTTTTTGCTGCGGTTTTCTTGCGGATTTGCTGCGTCTTTTACCCCTGCGGTTTTCACAGGAGCTACGTAAACGTATTCAGCAGCATATTTCGAATATTAGATGCGCTAGACAGGATTTATCTAAGGGTAAAAATGTATCCACTGTTGCTATGCATTTTTTACAGGTACATTCCAAGAGTACCCATGATCTATGTGTACAGGGTCTACAAAAGGTTCCAAATAATCTCCGTAAAACAGATCGACAGGGAGAGCTTCTCAGACTAGAGGCGCGCTGGATATTCCAGCTGGGCTCAGTCGCACCAGGAGGCCTCAACGAGGACCTTTTATATACGGGTTTTCTGTTGTCCTAAAAACTATTTTTTGGTATAAAAGTGCAGGATGGGAAATAGTGACCTATATAACAATTTAGATCTATTTGACATAGTGAATAGGAGGTAAGTATTGGAGCTACTATTTGATGTCGGTATTTAGTACTTATAACAAAAGTAAGGGGACTTACCTGGTTGCGGTCTAGAGGAGTTCTTTTGGAGTAGGTTATCCCATGAGTATTTATTATGTTGCATTTGCGACCCTTAACCTACACTGTAGGTGAATCCATTTACTAATTGTTTGTTGCTTGTCTTATTAGTGGGGGCAGCATTTAGACATGTTTTGGATAAACATTGTGACAATTGTGGCTAACCTTAGGCGAGGGAGTACATTTTGAGATTCTTGAAGATTAGTGTTAGCACGAGACGGCGCCTCCTGTATGCGGCCACTGATTATGCTTCCCTGGCGCCATAGATAAGCGTGTAGTGAATTATTTGTCACTTTTTTTGCGCTGTGGACTTTCTACCATATAGCGCATGCTTAGAGACAACTTATAAAAGAACAACCCAATCTTAAAACAGTATTTACGTAAATAACCATAAATATGATGATATTAATTCACCAGGGTGTCTTTTAAAGAAAAAAAGTGGAAACCACTCAAACCAAGGATCAAACCCAATCACCAAAATATGGATATACCAAGAAGACCAGATAGGATTAATTAAATTTTTATTAGACAGTGATACAATATATAAAACAATTAAGATTAAAATTACAGTACATCATACAAAAAAATGTGCAGCACGGACGGCATATGACAATAAATATGTCGATACCCACATGCACAGTAACAAAAATTACTACATATGTATTATGTGCAAGGTAAATACTATCATATAGAGATATACTAATTCCTGAGAATAAAAGTGCGACAGTACAAAATAGATATAAAAAGTTAATAAGAGATTAATAAAAACTCCAAATACTGGAAGGAATTGACGAAGGAATTAAGTTTCCGATACGCGCGTCGGGCGCAAGTGTGTATGCTGGCCGGGCAGGGTACACCAAGGTAATATCATTCGCATATTTTCCTTCCTGGGAATCTTTCTTTTTGAGCACTTAGCACTTTTGTGATTTTTTCGCTGCGCAGGGCTGTATTAATACCCTGCCATTTAATATTAACTTCCTTTAGCACTGTAGCAATTTTTGCACATATTTTGCACTAGTATTTGGAGTTTTTATTAATCTCTTATTAACTTTTTATATCTATTTTGTACTGTCGCACTTTTATTCTCAGGAATTAGTATATCTCTATATGATAGTATTTACCTTGCACATAATACATATGTAGTAATTTTTGTTACTGTGCATGTGGGTATCGACATATTTATTGTCATATGCCGTCCGTGCTGCACATTTTTTTGTATGATGTACTGTAATTTTAATCTTAATTGTTTTATATATTGTATCACTGTCTAATAAAAATGTAATTAATCCTATCTGGTCTTCTTGGTATATCCATATTTTGGTGATTGGGTTTGATCATATAGCGCATGCGTTGCCTTTCTATCCATAGCTTAGCGTTAGTGTTGCCTAGGATTTTAAGCACTGCAGTACAGCGCAAGCATTGGTAAGGGCCAAGGGCGTGGATTTGACAATGACGTGCCCGGTATACCTTAGCGCATGCGCAGACGCAATTGACACATGCAGAGCCGGAACTAGAATTGGTGACCGGACGGATTGGCAGGCATGGACTTGGGGGCGGGTTTCCTGTTGCGCAGCAGCAGTGGTGTATCTGATAGCGACGTGCCCGGCATACCCGAGCGCATGCGCAGATCTCATTTCCATATGTAGAGCCGATACCACAAGCAGTGACCGGCCAGATTGGCAGGCATAAGCTTTGGGGGCGGGTTTCCTGTGCGCAGCAGCAGTGGTGACCGGAACAGCGCATGAATGGATGCTACCTCCATTATGAGACACGGGCACCCGAGTACCATTCACGGCTTAGTATAAATCCTGGCACTGAACTAGGGCTGTCATCCTTTAAAGTGTTTAGAATTGACCTGATCCATATGGACTGCTCCATAGACCAGTGATTGCCGGACACAGGTGCCGGCAGTCACTGGTCTTAATAGTAAGTGCACTTACAACATATAAACATGACGTGACCACAGGTCTGACACTTCCCCTGACGAAGCTACCGGGAGTAGCGACACGCGTTGGGAGCTAGCGGGCTCCACCTGTTGTGAATTCCGTTCTTGGGCTCCCTCCGGTGGTTGTAAATGGCACTTTTGTGAGTTCTGCCCTTGGGCTCCCTCCGGTGGTTTTGAGTGGAACTGCTGCTCCTTGGGTTTAGCATTGCAGCTGCTTCCACTGATCGTCTCTCCTGGCTCTGCTATTTAGCCTGGCTCTAGTCTTCAGCCAGTGCCATCTGTCAATGTTTCTTGGTTGGATTCAGATCTCTCCTTGGATTTCTCTGATAGCCTGTCCATTTCAGCAAAGATAAGTCATTGCTTTTCTTTTGGTTGTCCACTTGCTGTGGACTTAATCGTTCAGCTCATGTTGTGTTTTTTCTTGTCCAGCTTGTCTGTATGATATATTCATCTTAGCTGGAAGCTCTGGGGAAGCAGATTTGCCCCTCCACACCGTGAGTCGGTGTGGAGATTTTTTGTAAACTCTGCGTGGATTTTTAGCTTTTAATACTGACCGCACAGTATCCTTTTCTATCCTGTCTATTTAGTTAGAATTGGCCTCCTTTGCTAAATCTTGTTTTCATTCTGTGTATGTCATTTCCCTCTCCACTCACAGTCAATATTTGTGGGGGGCTATCTTTCCTTTGGGGTTTTCTCTGAGGCAAGATAGCTTTCTGTTTCCATCTTTAGGGGTAGTTAGTTCTCAGGCTGTGACGAGGTGTCTAGGGAGTGACAGGAACATCCCACATCTACGTCTAGTGTTGGTGTTAGGATTAGGAACTGCGGTCAGTACAGATACCACCTCCTCAGAGCTCGTCCCATGTTGCTCCTTAACCACCAGGTCATAACAGTACAGCTGGCCGGCAATGTGTTGAATGCATCTCAAAAGAGGGAAAAAAAAAGTTCTGAGCCATTTTTTTTTTTCTTTGCAGCCTGTTTTGTCTTTTTTTTCCCCTTACCTCTGGGTGGCTCAGTGGTTAGGTGCTAGCATGGATATTCAGGGATTGACGTCTCGTGTGGATCATCTTGCTGCTAGAGTACAGGGTATTTCAGATTATATCATTCAGACTCCTCTTTTAGAGCCTAGAATTCCTACTCCTGATTTATTTTTTGGGGATAGATCCAAATTTTTGAACTTTAAAAATAACTGCAGATTGTTTTTTTGCTTTGAGACCCCGTTCCTCTGGTGACCCCATTCAGCAGGTGAAGATTGTCATTTCTCTGCTGTGTGGAGACCCTCAGGACTGGGCATTCTCCCTTGAGTCAGGGGATCCTGCATTACTCAATGTAGATGCATTTTTTCAAGCGCTCGGATTGCTGTATGACGAACCTAATTCTGTGGATCAGGCAGAAAAAACCTTGCTGGCTCTGTGTCAGGGTCAGGAAGCGGCAGAAGTATACTGCCAGAAATTTAGAAAGTGGTCTGTGCTCACAAAATGGAATGAGTATGCCCTGGCAGCAATTTTCAGAAAGGGTCTTTCTGAAGCCCTTAAAGATGTTATGGTGGGGTTCCCCACACCTGCTGGTTTGAACGAATCAATGTCTCTGGCCATTCAGATTGATCGGCGCCTGCGCGAGCGCAAAGTGGTGCACCATATGGCAGTGTCCTCTGAGCAGAGCCCTGAGCCTATGCAATGTGATAGGATTTTGACTAGAGCGGAACAGAGGGGATACAGACGTCAGAATGGGCTGTGTTTTTACTGTGGTGATTCTGCTCATGCTATTTCTGAGTGCCCTAAGCGTACTAAGAGGGTCGCTAGGTCTGTTACCATTAGAACTGTACAGCCTAAATTTCTCTTGTCTGTTACCCTGATTTGCTCATTATCATCCTTTTCTGTTATGGCATTTGTGGATTCAGGCGCTGCCCTGAACTTAATGGACTTAGAGTTCGCCAGACGCTGTGGTTTTTCCTTGCAGCCTTTGCAGAGCCCTATTCCCTTAAGGGGGATTGATGCTACACCATTGGCCAAGAATAAACCTCAGTACTGGACACAGTTGACCATGTACATGGCTCCAGCACATCAGGAAGATTGTCGTTTTCTGGTGTTGCATAATTTGCATGATGTTGTTGTGCTGGGTTTTCCATGGTTACAGGTGCATAATCCAGTGCTGGACTGGAAATCTATGTCTGTGACTAGTTGGGGTTGTCAAGGGATACATAGTGATGTTCCTTTAATGTCAATTTCCTCTTCCCCCTCTTCTGAAGTTCCTGAGTTTTTGTCGGATTTCCAGGATGTATTTGATGAGCCCAAGTCCAGCTCCCTTCCTCCTCATAGGGACTGCGATTGTGCTATTAACTTGATTCCTGGCTGTAAGTTCCCTAAGGGCCGACTTTTCAATCTGTCTGTGCCAGAGCATGCAGCCATGCGGAGTTATGTAAAGGAGCCTTTGGAGAAGGGGCATATTCGCCCGTCTTCGTCACCGTTGGGAGCTGGATTCTTCTTTGTTGCCAAGAAGGATGGCTCCTTGAGACCCTGTATAGATTATCGCCTTCTCAATAAGATCACGGTCAAATTCCAATACCCTTTACCTTTGCTTTCTGATTTGTTTGCTCGGATTAAGGGGGCTAGTTGGTTTACTAAGATTGACCTTCGAGGGGCGTATAATCTTGTTCGTATTAAACAGGGTGACGAATGGAAAACAGCATTTAATACGCCCGAAGGCCATTTTGAATACCTTGTGATGCCATTCGGGCTCTCTAATGCTCCATCTGTGTTTCAGTCCTTTATGCATGATATCTTCCGGAATTATCTTGATAAATTCATGATTGTATATTTGGATGATATTTTGTTTTTTTCCGATGATTGGGAGTCTCATGTGAAACAGGTCAGGATGGTATTTCAGATCCTTCGTGCTAATGCTTTGTTTGTGAAGGGGTCTAAGTGCCTATTTGGAGTTCAGAAGGTTTCTTTTTTGGGTTTCATTTTTTCTCCCTCGGCTATATAAATGGATCCTGTTAAAGGTCCAGGCCATTCATGACTGGATTCAACCCACATGTGTGAAGAGCCTGCAGAAATTTTTGGGCTTTGCTAATTTTTATTGCCGTTTCATTGCTAACTTTTCCAGTGTGGTTAAGCCCCTGACCGATTTGACGAAGAAAGGCGCTGATGTGATGAATTGGTCCTCTGCGGCTGTTGAGGCCTTTCAGGAGGAACTTAAACGTCGTTTTACTTCTGCCCCTGTATTGCGTCAGCCGGATGTTTCTCTTCCTTTTCAGGTTGAGGTTGACGCTTCTGAGATTGGGGCAGGGGCCGTTTTGTCTCAGAGAAGTTCTGATGGTTCTTTGATGAAACCGTGTGCCTTCTTCTCCAGAAAGTTTTCGCCTGCTGAGCGTAATTATGATGTCGGCAATTGGGAGTTGTTGGCTATGAAGTGGGCATTTGAGGAGTGGCGACATTGGCTTGAGGGAGCCAAGCATCGCGTTGTGGTCTTGACCGATCATAAGAATCTGATTTACCTCGAGTCTGCCAAGCGGTTGAACCCTAGACAAGCTCGATGGTCCCTGTTTTTCTCCCGTTTTGATTTTGTGGTCTCGTATCTTCCGGGATCTAAGAATGTGAAGGCTGATGCCCTCTCTAGGAGTTTTTTGCCTGATTCTCCGGGAGTCCTTGAGCCGGTTGGTATTCTCAAGGAGGGGGTGATTCTTTCTGCCATCTCCCCTGATTTACGGCGGGTGCTTCGGGAGTTTCAGGCTGATAAACCTGACCGCTGTCCAGTGGGGAAACTGTTTGTTCCTGATAGATGGACTAGTAAGGTAATTTCTGAGGTTCATTGTTCGGTGTTGGCTGGTCATCCTGGGATTTTTGGTACCAGAGATTTGGTTGCTAGGTCCTTTTGGTGGCCTTCCTTGTCGCGGGATGTGCGTTCTTTTGTGCAATCCTGTGGGACTTGTGCCCGGGCCAAGCCTTGCTGTTCCCGTGCTAGTGGGTTGCTTTTGCCTTTGCCAGTCCCTGAGAGGCCCTGGACGCATATTTCCATGGATTTTATTTCGGATCTTCCTGTTTCCCAGAAGATGTCTGTTATCTGGGTGGTTTGTGACCGGTTTTCTAAGATGGTCCATTTGGTACCTTTGCCTAAGTTGCCTTCCTCCTCTGATTTGGTTCCATTGTTTTTTCAGCATGTGGTTCGTTTGCATGGCATTCCGGAGAATATTGTGTCTGACAGAGGTTCCCAGTTTGTTTCTAGGTTTTGGCGGTCCTTTTGTGCTAGAATGGGCATTGATTTGTCTTTTTCTTCAGCATTTCATCCTCAGACAAATGGCCAAACTGAGCGAACCAATCAGACCTTGGAAACCTATTTGAGATACTTTGTGGCCGAGTTTGCCCTTAATAATCGGGCTAGTTCGGCTACCTTGGTTTCACCTTTTTTTTGTAATTTTGGTTTTCATCCTCGTTTTTCTTCAGGGCAGGTTGAGCCTTCTGACTGTCCTGGTGTGGATTCTGTGGTGGACAGGTTACAGCAGATTTGGACTCATGTGGTGGACAATTTGACGTTGTCTCAGGAAATGGCTCAACGTTTTGCTAACCGTCGTCGGTGTGTTGGTCCCCGGCTTTGTGTTGGGGATTTAGTCTGGTTATCTTCTCGTCATGTTCCTATGAAGGTTTCTTCCCCTAAGTTCAAGCCTCGCTTTATTGGTCCTTATAAGATTTCTGAAATTATCAATCCGGTATCTTTTCGTTTGGCCCTTCCAGCTTCTTTTTCCATCCATAATGTTTTCCATAGATCTTTGTTGCGGAGATATATGGTGCCCGTGGTTCCCTCTGTTGATCCTCCTGCTCCGGTGTTGGTTGAGGGGGAGTTGGAATATGTGGTGGAGAAGATATTGGATTCTCGTTTTTCGAGGCGGAAGCTTCAGTATCTGGTCAAGTGGAAGGGTTACGGCCAGGAGGATAATTCTTGGGTTGTTGCCTCCGATGTCCATGCTGCCGATTTGGTTCATGCTTTTCACTTGGCTTGTCCTGATTGGCCTGGGGGCTCTGGTGAGGCTTCGGTGACCCCTCCTCAAGGGGGGGGTACTGTTGTGAATTCCGTTCTTGGGCTCCCTCCGGTGGTTGTAAATGGCACTTTTGTGAGTTCTGCCCTTGGGCTCCCTCCGGTGGTTTTGAGTGGAACTGCTGCTCCTTGGGTTTAGCATTGCAGCTGCTTCCACTGATCATCTCTCCTGGCTCTGCTATTTAGCCTGGCTCTAGTCTTCAGCCAGTGCCAGCTGTCAATGTTTCTTGTTTGGATTCAGATCTCTCCTTGGATTTCTCTGATAGCCTGCCCATTTCAGCAAAGATAAGTCATTGCTTTTCTTTTGGTTGTCCACTTGCTGTGGACTTAATCGTTCAGCTCATGATGTGTTGTGGATTCTGTTTTTGGGCTCCCTCTGGTGGTTACAACTGGTACTGGGTGACTTTGGTGGGTTGCGGTCTCTGGTTTCCACCTGTCCATCAGAGGCTGGGTGTTTCCTATTTAACCTGGCTTTCCTGTCATTCCCTTGCCGGCTATCAATGTATCAGTGTGTCTCTGTTACCTTTGCTACCTGCTCCTAGGCCTTCAAGACAAGCTAAGTCTGGATTTCCCTGTTTCATGTTTGCTTTCATGTTTTTAGTCCAGCTTGCAGATATGTAATTCTCTGCTGCTGGTTGCTCTAGTGGGCTGAAATTACCACTCATGTACCATGAGTTGGCACATGAGTTCAAGTAATTTCAGGATGGTATTTTGAAGGGTTTTAAGCTGACCGCGCAGTTCACCTTTTGTATCCTTTGCTATCTAGCTTAAGCGGGCCTCATTTTGCTGAATCTGTTTTCATAACTACGTTTGTGCCTTCCTCTCATTTCACCGTCATTATATGTGGGGGGCTGCTATTTCTGTGGGAATATTTCTCTGGAGGCAAGATAGGTCTGTGATTCTTCTGATAGGGGTAGCTAGATCTCCGGCTGGCGCGAGACGTCTAGAGTCCCCCCAGGAACGTTCCCCGGCTGCTGTTAGTTGAGTGTTGAGGTTCAGGATCGCGGTCAGCTCAGGTTCCATCACCCTAGAGCTCGTCCTGTTTTTGCCCGTGTTATGTGTTTAATTCCCTGCCATTGGGAACATGACAGTATAGCCGGCCTACAAAGTGTTAATTGTTTGGGCTGAAGCAGGAGAAAAAGAAGTGTTGAAGGGAAATTTTTTTTTTTTTTTCCCTCAGAGTTTTGCTGCCTAGCCCTTAATTGCTGTCTAGCTGCTTCTTACCTCCTCTTAACCCTTGAATGGCTCTGACCTTAGCTGTTTAATATGGATGTCCAGAGTTTGGCTTCCAGCCTGAATAATCTTGCTGCAAAAGTTCAAAACATACAGGATTTTGTTGTTCACACTCCTATGTCTGAACCTAGAATTCCTATTCCAGAGTTTTTTTCTGGAGATAGATCTACCTTCCTGAATTTCAGGAACAATTGCAAATTGTTTCTTTCTTTGAAATCTCGCTCCTCTGGAGACCCTGTTCAGCAGGTCAAGATTGTAATATCTTTCCTGCGGGGCGACCCTCAGAATTGGGCATTTGCATTGGCACCAGGGGTTCCTGCATTGCTCAGTGTGGATGCGTTTTTTTCTGGCACTGGGATTGCTCTATGAGGAACCTAACCTGGAGATTCAGGCTGAAAAGGCTTTATTAGCCCTCTCTCAGGGGCATGATGAAGCGGAAGTATATTGTCAAAAATTTCGGAAATGGTCGGTGCTTACTCAGTGGAATGAGTGCGCCCTGGCTGCAAACTTCAGAGATGGTCTTTCTGAGGCCATTAAGGATATTATGGTGGGGTTCCCTGTGCCTACAGGTCTGAAAGAGTCTATGGCTATGGCCATTCAGATTGATCGGCGTTTACGGGAGCGCAAACCTGTGCACCAGTTGGCGGTGTCTTCTGAACAGGCACCTGAGACTATGCAATGTGATAGAATTCAGTCCAGAAGTGAACGGCAAAATTATAGGCGGAAAAATGGATTGTGTTTTTATTGTGGTGATTCAGCTCATGTTATATCAGCATGCTCTAAACGCACAAAAAAGGTTGATAAATCTTTTGCCATTAGTACTCTGCAGTCTAAGTTCATTTTGTCTGTAACTCTGATTTGTTCACTGTCATCCATTTCCGTCGATGCCTATGTGGATTCGGGCGCTGCCCTGAGTCTTATGGATTGGTCATTTGCCAAACGCTGCGGTTTTAGTCTGGAGCCTCTGGAAGTTCCTATTCCATTGAAGGGAATTGACTCTACACCATTGGCTATGAATAAACCGCAGTACTGGACACAAGTGACCATGCGCATGACTCCCGTTCATCAGGAGGTGATTCGCTTCCTTGTACTGTATAATTTACATGATGTACTAGTGCTTGGTCTGCCATGGTTACAAACTCATAATCCAGTCCTGGATTGGAAAACAATGTCTGTGTTAAGCTGGGGATGTCAGGGGGTTCATGATGATGCACCTCTGATTTCAATCGCTTCATCTACTCCTCCTGAGGTCCCTGCGTTTTTGTCTGACTATCGGGATGTTTTTGAGGAGCCTAAGCTCAATTCGCTCCCTCCTCATAGGGATTGTGACTGTGCTATAGAATTAATTCCTGGCAGTAAGTTCCCTAAGGGTCTTTTATTTAATCTGTCAGTGCCAGAGCATACTGCTATGCGGAATTATGTTAAGGAGTCCTTGGAAAAGGGACATATTCGTCCATCTTCGCCCCCTCTGGGAGCAGGTTTTTTTTTCGTGGCAAAAAAAGATGGTTCCCTGAGGCCTTGTATAGATTATCGCCTTCTGAATAAGATTACAGTCAAATATCAGTATCCATTGCCATTATTGACTGATTTGTTTGCTCGCATTAAGGGGGCTAGGTGGTTCACTAAGATAGATCTTCGCGGTGCGTATAATCTTGTGCGGATAAAGCAGGGTGATGAGTGGAAAACCGCATTTAATACGCCTGAGGGCCATTTTGAGTATTTGGTAATGCCTTTTGGACTTTCTAATGCTCCTTCAGTCTTTCAGTCCTTTATGCACAATATTTTCCATGAATATCTGGATAAGTTTATGATTGTGTATTTGGATGATATTTTGGTGTTTTCTGATGACTGGGAGTCTCATGTTCTACAGGTCAGGAAGGTGTTTCAAGTCCTGCGGGCCAATTCTCTGTTTGTGAAGGGCTCAAAATGTCTCTTCGGAGTCCAGAAGATTTCTTTTTTGGGGTACATTTTTTCTCCTTCTACTATTGAGATGGATCCCGTCAAGGTTCAGGCGATTTGTGACTGGACACAACCTACATCTGTTAAGAGTCTTCAGAAGTTCTTGGGTTTTGCTAATTTTTATCGTCGGTTCATTACTAATTTTTCCAGTGTTGTTAAACCTTTGACTGATTTGACTAAAAAGGGTGCTGATGTTGCTAATTGGTCTCCTACGGCTGTGGAGGCCTTTCAGGAACTTAAGCGCCGGTTTTCTTCTGCTCCTGTGTTATGTCAACCAGATGTTTCACTTCCTTTTCAGGTTGAGGTTGATGCTTCCGAGATTGGAGCGGGGGCGGTTTTGTCACAGAGAAGTTCCGCTGGCTCGGTGATGAAGCTATGTGCGTTCTTTTCTAGAAAATTCTTGCCCGCCGAGCGCAATTATGATGTGGGTAATCGGGAGCTTTTGGCCATGAAGTGGGCATTTGAGGAGTGGCGTCATTGGCTTGAGGGTGCTAGACATCGTGTGGTGGTCTTGACTGATCACAAAAATCTGATTTACCTTGAGTCTGCCAGGCGTCTGAATCCTAGACAGGCTCGTTGGTCGTTGTTTTTTTCTCGTTTCAATTTTGTGGTTTCATACCTGCCAGGTTCAAAGAATGTGAAGGCAGATGCTCTTTCCAGGAGTTTTGTGCCTGACTCTCCTGGAGACTCTGGGCCTACTGGTATCCTTAGGGATGGGGTAATATTGTCCGCCGTCTCCCCAGACTTGCGACGTGCATTGCAGGAGTTTCAGGCGGATAAACCTGATCGTTGTCCACCAGAAAGACTGTTTGTTCCGGATGATTGGACCAGTAGAGTCATCTCCGAGGTCCATTCTTCTGTGTTGGCTGGTCATCCTGGAATATTTGGTACTAGAGACTTGGTGGCCAGGTCTTTTTGGTGGCCTTCCTTGTCAAGGGATGTGCGCACCTTTGTGCAGTCTTGTGAAGTGTGTGCTCGGGCTAAGCCTTGCTGTTCTCGGGCCAGTGGGTTGTTGTTATCCTTGCCTATCCCGAAGAGGCCTTGGACGCACATTTCCATGGATTTTATTTCAGATCTCCCTGTCTCACAGAAAATGTCCGTTATCTGGGTTGTGTGTGACCGCTTTTCTAAGATGGTTCATTTGGTACCCTTGCCTAAGTTGCCTTCCTCCTCTGAGTTGGTCCCTTTATTTTTTCAGAACGTGGTTCGTTTGCATGGGATTCCGGAGAATATCGTTTCTGACAGGGGATCCCAGTTTGTGTCTAGATTTTGGCGGATGTTTTGTGCTAAGATGGGCATTGATTTGTCTTTCTCATCTGCATTCCATCCTCAGACGAATGGCCAGACGGAGCGAACTAATCAGACCTTGGAAACTTATTTAAGGTGTTTTGTTTCTGCTGATCAAGATGACTGGGTTGCCTTTTTGCCACTGGCCGAATTTGCCCTTAATAATCGGGCTAGTTCTGCTACTTTGGTTTCTCCTTTCTTTTGTAATTCGGGGTTTCATCCTCGTTTTTCCTCTGGTCAGGTGGAGCCTTCAGATTGTCCTGGAGTGGACGTGGTGGTGGACAGGCTACATCAGATTTGGAATCAGGTGGTGGACAATTTGAAGTTGTCTCAGGAGAAGACTCAGCAGTTTGCTAATCGCCGTCGCCGCGTGGGTCCCCGACTTCTTGTTGGGGACTTGGTGTGGTTGTCTTCTCGTTTTGTCCCTATGAAGGTCTCTTCTCCTAAGTTCAAGCCTCGGTTCATCGGTCCTTATAAGATCTTGGAGATTCTTAACCCTGTATCTTTTCGTTTGGATCTCCCAGCATCGTTTGCTATTCATAATGTGTTCCATCGGTCGTTATTGCGGAGGTATGATGTGCCCGTTGTTCCTTCGGTTGAGCCTCCTGCTCCGGTGCTGGTGGAGGGAGAATTGGAGTATGTTGTTGAGAAGATCTTGGATTCTTGTGTTTCCAGACGTAAACTCCAGTATTTGGTTAAGTGGAAGGGTTATGGTCAGGAGGATAATTCCTGGGTGGTCGCCTCTGATGTTCATGCGACTGATTTGGTCCGCGCCTTCCATAGAGCTCATCCTGATCGCCCTGGGGGTTCTCGTGAGGGTTCGGTGACCCCTCCTCAAGGGGGAGGTACTGTTGTGGATTCTGTTTTTGGGCTCCCTCTGGTGGTTACAACTGGTACTGGGTGACTTTGGTGGGTTGCGGTCTCTGGTTTCCACCTGTCCATCAGAGGCTGGGTGTTTCCTATTTAACCTGGCTTTCCTGTCATTCCCTTGCCGGCTATCAATGTATCAGTGTGTCTCTGTTACCTTTGCTACCTGCTCCTAGGCCTTCAAGACAAGCTAAGTCTGGATTTCCCTGTTTCATGTTTGCTTTCATGTTTTTAGTCCAGCTTGCAGATATGTAATTCTCTGCTGCTGGTTGCTCTAGTGGGCTGAAATTACCACTCATGTACCATGAGTTGGCACATGAGTTCAAGTAATTTCAGGATGGTATTTTGAAGGGTTTTAAGCTGACCGCGCAGTTCACCTTTTGTATCCTCTGCTATCTAGCTTAAGCGGGCCTCATTTTGCTGAATCTGTTTTCATAACTACGTTTGTGCCTTCCTCTCATTTCACCGTCATTATATGTGGGGGGCTGCTATTTCTGTGGGAATATTTCTCTGGAGGCAAGATAGGTCTGTGATTCTTCTGATAGGGGTAGCTAGATCTCCGGCTGGCGCGAGACGTCTAGAGTCCCCCCAGGAACGTTCCCCGGCTGCTGTTAGTTGAGTGTTGAGGTTCAGGATCGCGGTCAGCTCAGGTTCCATCACCCTAGAGCTCGTTCTGTTTTTGCCCGTGTTATGTGTTTAATTCCCTGCCATTGGGAACATGACAATGTTGTGTTTTTTCTTGTCCAGCTTGTCTGTATGATATATTCAGCTTAGCTGTAAGCTCTGGGGAAGCAGATTTGCCCCTCCACACCGTGAGTTGGTGTGGAGATTTTTTGTAAACTCTGCGTGGATTTTTAGCTTTCAATACTGACCGCACAGTATCCTTTTCTATCCTGTCTATTTAGTTAGAATTGGCCTCCTTTGCTAAATCTTGTTTTCATTCTGTGTATGTCATTTCCCTCTCCACTCACAGTCAATATTTGTGGGGGGCTATCTTTCCTTTGGGGTTTTCTCTGAGGCAAGATAGCTTTCTGTTTCCATCTTTAGGGGTAGTTAGTTCTCAGGCTGTGACGAGGTGTCTAGGGTGTGACAGGAACATCCCACGGCTACTTCTAGTGTTGGTGTTAGGATTAGGAACTGCGGTCAGTACAGATACCACCTCCTCAGAGCTCGTCCCATGTTGCTCCTTAACCACCAGGTCATAACATCCACCATCCTCAGTGAGTATTAATGGTAGTTCATTTTATTGAGGATTATAGGCAGTGCATGTAATAGGCATTCCGGTGGGAGCACCCTCATTTTCAATATACGGAACTATGGACTTTACAACTTTTGCTAATAGATGAGCTAGCATTAATTTTGTGCAATAACTGTTACCATATATGTCGCTTATTTCAAGTTTATATATGAATTTTTGACCACAGAGGTAACAGTCCTGACTCATTTGCATATAATCATCTGTTATCAGTCATATAATTCTTTGCACAAATTGACTCTTATAGTGCTTGAGATTGTTCCATTAGAGGGTAGGCATATCACCGGAGCCTAAAAATGCACGTGTAACTTCTAACACTGTTATGCATATTTTTGTGTGAAACTCACTGGGGTGTCTTTAGGGATTATTCTCCCCAGGGTAGCCTGCTACTTTTTCATATCCCCATATTCAGAGGATATTGAATATGTATGTTCTATGTTTTTAAATGTTTTTAATGCATGTGCACTTTAACTTGGCCTCAATAAAGCTTCTCTTTCACATTTAATATAAATGACTGTGTGTGCACCTTTATTGCGCTGCTTTCCTTCTTCTTTCTATAAATAGTATACAGCACAGCCCACACAGTGGTATATACAGCACAGCCCATACATATGTATATACGGCACAGCCCACACAGTGGTATATACAGCACAGCCCACACAGTGGTATATACAGCACAGCCCACACAGTGGTATATACAGCACAGCCCACACAGTGGTATATACAGCACAGCCAACACAGTGGTATATACAGCACAGCCCACACAGTGGTATATACAGCACAGCCAACACAGTGGTATATACAGCACAGCCCACACAGTGGTATATACAGCACAGCCCACACAGTGGTATATACAGCACAGCCCACACAGTGGTATATACAGCACAGCCAACACAGTGGTATAAACAGCACAGCCCACACAGAGGTATATACAGCACAGCCCTCACAGTGGCATATACAGCACAGCCCACACAGAGGTATATACAGCACAGCTGTCATGTTCCCAATGGCAGGGAAATAACAAAAGAACACGGGCAAAAAACAGGACGAGCTCTAGGGTGATGGAACCTGAGCTGACCGCGATCCTGAACCTCAACACTCAACTAACAGCAGCCGGGGAACGTTCCTGGGGGGACTCTAGACGTCTCGCGCCAGCCGGAGATCTAGCTTCCCCTATCAGAAGAATAACAGACCTCTCTTGCCTCCAGAGAAATATTCCCACAGAAATAGCAGCCCCCCACATGTAATGACGGTGAAATGAGAGGAAGGCACAAACGTAGTTATGAAAACAGATTCAGCAAAATGAGGCCCGCTAAAGCTAGATAGCAGAGGATACAAAAGGTGAACTGCCCGGTCAGCTTAAAACCCTTCAAAATACCATCCTGAAATTACTTGAACTCATGTGCCAACTCATGGTACATGAGTGGTAATTTCAGCCCACTAGAGCAACCAGCCGCAGAGAACTACATATCTGCAAGCTGGACTAAAAACATGGAAGCAAACATGAAACAGGGAAATTCAGACTTAGCTTGTCCTGAAGACTTTAGGAGCAGGTAGCAAAGGTAACAGAGACACACTGATACATTGATAGCCGGCAAGGGAATGACAGGAAAGCCAGGTTAAATAGGAAACACCCAGCCTCTGATGGACAGGTGGAAACCAGAGGCTGCAACCCACCAAAGTCACCCAGTACCAGTTGTAACCACCAGAGGGAGCCCAAAAACAGAATCCACAACACACAGCCCTCACAGTGGTATATACAGCACAGTCCACACAGTGGTATATACAGCACAGCCCACACAGTGGTATATACAGCACAGCCCACATCTCATCTCTCTCCCCCCCGATAATGGCCCCACAGTCCAGTAAAAAAACCAAAACACTCTCCTCACCTTTCCTCTTGCCCGCGCTGTTCCCTGCTCCCGTCTCGGCAGCTGCAGTCTGCCCGGGACACAGCAGGTGCGCGATGATATGACGTCATCGCGCACCCGCAGTGTCAGAGGCAGAGCAGGGAATGATGGGAGAGGGAGTGTCAGCGGACGCTCTCTCCTCCATCATTGCATTGAACTATACCGGCGTCATAGACGCCGGTATAGTTGAATACGGCGGCGGCGGCACTGGCGGGGGGAAAGAGTGCAGCGGCCCACTACTGGCACCGGCCGTTCTGGCATTTGCCGGAAGTGCCCGATGGCTGTCCGGCCCTGCACACAAGACACGCGAAACTTGCATAGAAGTCTATGGCAACCACTGGCAGAAAATACAAAAACATTTGATTATTTTTTTTTACTCTATGTCGCAGTAGCAGATCACAGTTTGATCAGAGTGTGATCCAATTTTCTCAGAGGAGGAGAAGATGGGAAATAAATGTCTCCATCTTCTTCATTCTGACGGTCCGCCAAAATCGGACCACCCTGAGATGTCAGCCGAGTGCATTCCAATGGTTTTCACAGACTAATTTACTTGCATGACCGAGTGCTATCAGATAATCAATTCCAACTCAGGCATGCTGCAATTTTTTCTTTGGTCTGAGAGTTATGTCTATTTTTGTGTGTGATCAATGTAAATAAAATTAATATCTCATTGAGCTCTAAATTTGGAATTATATTTAAAATCAAATTACAGGCTGATCCATCTTCAGTGAAAATGCCCCAAGACCAGGAAATGATGCTCAGTAGTGTTTGTGGCCTCTACGCGCCTGTATGACCTCACTACAACACCTAGGCATGCTCCTGATGAGGCGGTGGATGTTCTCCTGAGGGATCTTCTCCCAGATTAATGCATTAATGGAACCAGTGGTGCGGCCATTTCTCCTAAGTGTCCCTGGAGCCTTTTTCAATACTACAACCCCAGGCCACATGTTGCTGGTTCTACTGTGAACAGTGTGTGTGGCCTAAACGTGCTGACATTTGCCTGCAGCATATCCAGACTTATTTCCCATTGAGCACATCTGGGACGTCATTAGTCAGTGATTACACAGGAGCTGCCAGCAGCGGATCTTGATGATTTGCCCAAGTGCATTCAGCAGCAGAACCTTCCTCAGATGATCATTAATAACCTGACTGATAGCAGCCGAGGCTGTAAGTGCCGGGATTTCTGCATGTGGCTCATACTCCAAACTGAATAAATCTAGATGTTTGTTCTTTTCATTTTTTGATCAACACCCAAGAGGAAAACATTGGACTATTCTGAAGTGGCCTTCTACGAGCCCTGACCTAAATCCTATTGAGCATCTTTGGAAAGAGCTGAAACATGCCGCATGGAAAAGTCAATCTTCAAACACGAGACAACTGGAGCAGTTTGCTCTTGAGGAGTGGGCAGAAATACCCGTCAAGAGGTGCAGAAGTCTCATTGACAGTTACAGGAATCATTTGATTGCAGTGGTTGCCTCAAAAGGTTGTGCAACAAAATATTAAGTTAAGGGTACCATTATTTCTGTCCAGGTCTATTTCATGAGTTTGTTTTTTTTAATTATGTGGAAGCATGGTTGAAAAGCAATGTCTGACTTTTATTTGTTCTTTTTCATAGATTTTTCATTTATTACTACTTTTGTCAGATTCAAGTTATTTCTGTGACCATTGCGGGTTTTTCTGTCATTAAATGAGGGGTACCAACAATTTTGACCACGTGTGTATATATATAATTATTGTCACAGGGTTACCATGACAGAGAAGACCCAGTAGTCCGCAGGGTCTCATTTCTCCTACTCCTGCACTAATTAGAAGTACTTCACCTTCTTATTAAATGGTGTAGATTTCTTTGGCCAGCGCAGGGGTTAATCTGCTCTGTTGAGAGCTCCTGGAGCTAAGGCTGTCAGCAGAGCACTGCTAGCCACTCCCACCTCCTATATAATCTGGGTCCTGACCTACACACATTGTCAGAGCTAGCTTTTGCTGTGTGGCTTGGAGGAGGTTGTTGGTGGTTATTTGAGTAGGCGGTTGTTGGATTTATCTGTGTCTGTTACTTGGTTTTTGAGTGTGTGATAATTCCCTGTCTTCGCGTACTTTGGTTTAACCCCATCCTCCACTCCCTGGTGCATGCCTCTGTTATATGTGTATGTATATTTGGTATGTTTAGCATTTCCCATTGCCCCTGTTTCTATTACCTTGTTAAGTCTGGTTAGTATATTGTTGTACACTACTACCTCCCTCTTCCCTGGGTGAGGGAAGGGTACAGATGGAGAGCGGATTGAGGTGTTAAGGCAAGGTAAGTGGCCCCAGCATCTTCACCATCAGAAGTAATCCAGTGAGTAGGGAGAGCTAGGGCTTTCTCCTAGCGTTAGGGACAGGGAAGGAGCACCTGGTTCCAGGACACTCGACAACAGAGTCGTGACAATTACCGTATATACTCGAGTATAAGCCGAGATTTTCAGCCCAAATTTTTGGGCTGAAAGTGCCCCTTTCAGCTTATACTCGAGTCATGGTCGGCAGTAGGGTCGGCGGGTGAGGGGGAGAGAGCAGTGTCGCATACTCACATGGTCCCGGAGCTCCTAACGCTGTCCCAGCCTGTCCCATGGTCTCCCTCGCTGCAGCTCTTCCTCTATTCAGCGGTCACGTGGTACCACTCATTAAAGTAATGACTATGGACTCAACTCCCATAGGGGCGGAGCTACATATTCATTACTGTAATGAGCGGTACCTGGTGACCGCTCATAACAGGAAGAAGCTGCGGTACCATGGGACAGGCAGGGACAGCGTCAGGAGCGCCGGGACCAGGTGAGTATTTCATATTCACCTTTCCGCGTGCCATTCGCCGGGCGCCGCTCCGTATTCCCGTCGTCTTTCTGTGACTGTGCAGGTCAGAAAGCGCGATGACGTATTAGTGTGCGCGCCGGCCTCTGCCTGAACAGTCATTGCGGAGAGACGGGACGCTGAGGAGCAGTGACGAGAGGTGAGTATGTAATTTTTTTTTTATTGCAGCAGCAGCATTACATGTGGCACAATGCTATATGGAGCGTCTATGGGGCCATAAAGAACTGCATGGAGCATTATATGGGGCCATAACTGTATAGAGCATTATATGGGGCATCTATGGGGCAATAACTGTTTGGAGCATTATATGGGGCATTACTGTATATAGGGCCATAACTGTATGGAGCATTATATGGGGCATCTATGGGGCAATAACTATATGGAGCATTATATGGGGCCATAACTGCATGGAGCATTATATGGGGCATTATATCGGGCCATAACTGTATGGAGCATTATATGGGGCATTATATGGGGCTCCATAACTGTATGGAGCATTATATGGGGCCATAACTGCAAGGAGCATAATATGGGGCCATAACTGTATGGAGCATTATATGGGGCCATAACTGCATGGAGCATTATATGGGGCATCTATGGGGCCATAAAGAACTGCATGGGCACACCCAGACTAAGGAATGGTAAATAACGGAAGAAAAAGGGTGAGACAAACTAAAGGGGAGATGAGGAGAAGGACAACACCAAACAAACTTCCAAACAGCAATCTCCAGAGGCGACTCCGAAAGGGCTTCTTATGCCACATACCAAACCAACTTCAGGATATAGCAAGCTAACACTGGCAACTACTCAAGCTAAGATATGAGTATTTATACCAGAGAGGAGTGGAGAAAATCAAAACAGCTGAGATAACTCAGGACACAGAGCTCTAGGAGAGAAACAGAACTGTTTAACCCTTGCAAAACCACAACAAGGGAAATCTGCACAGCTAACCGAAAGGCAAAGCAGATGCATCCACTGCAAGTGCATGTGTAGCCAGACACTGTGATCTTCTGACTCTTCTCACTGTATCTCTGTGACATCACCAGAAGAATCTGTTAAGATTTAACCACTCAGTGTGTGTGGGATGCTGTTACTGATGGCTTAGCTGTCCATTCTGGTACAGGGGGGGGCTCAGAACTTTGACAGCTCAGTCGCCAGTCTGGTGCAGGGCCGTGCTGAGCTGTCAATGATTTGATTGGCAGCTTGACCATCCTATCTGTGACTGGGAGGTAGTTACTGTCTCCAGGTGTTCATTGTTCCAGGTGATTGCCAAGCTACTTAAGTGGGCTGTTAGTCCCAGACCTTTGCCAGACGTACATTCAGCTTTGCTGTGGTTTGTCTTTCTAAGCCTTGTGTTCTGTTTGTTGATCTTTTGTTGCCTGCCCTTGGACCTCGTTCTGACCATCCGTGTATCCCCTTTACTCTGATCTGCTATCCTACTGGTATTTTCACCTCGGACTGCTACCTGACTACGCCTTTGTCTCTTCCTTCTATTTATGATGTACACTCCTGACTTTTGAGCTCAGTCTCCTTGACTATCCCGACTCACGGCTTGTCCATGAGAAGTGTCACGCTCACGCCCTGACTGGTGGGCGTGAGCTCAGGGGTTTGTGGCCCCACTGTGCCACAAACCAGACTACCCTGGAAGGGGCATGACTATGACAGCTGCCTTGGTCTTCAGTGGAGCCTCTGATGGTGAGGTCAGGCTTGTGTGGCAGGCAGCTGCCAGGTGCTACTCCAGGGTGGTGTCTGGCTGTGGCTGCTGATCCCACTTGGGAAACAGGAACACCAGGATTGGTGCGGGCATCAGGCAGGACTGGCAGATAAGCACGGATGAAACTAGGATGAGTAGGCTGCCATGGCTGAGACACAGGGCTGGCAGAGACACAGGGCTGGCAGGAATGGCAGAGACACAGGGCTGGCAGGAACGGCAGAGACACAGGGCTGGCAGGAACGGCAGAGACACAGGGCTGGCAGGAACGGCAGAGACACAGGGCTGGCAGGAACGGCAGAGACACAGGGCTGGCAGGAACGGCAGAGACACAGGGCTGGCAGGAACGGCATAGACACAGGGCTGGCACGAACGGCAGAGACACAGGGCTGGCACGAACGGCAGAGACACAGGGCTGGCACGAACGGCAGAGACACAGGGCTGGCATGAACAGCAGAGACACAGGGCTGGCAGGAACGGCAGAGACACAGGGCAGGTTGGTGTGGTGTATGAAGGAACACGTAGGGACCTGATCACACAGGAGGTACAGGTACGGATATGAAGTATGAAGGGACAGGTTGAGACCTGTTCACATAGGAGGTGCAGGTATTGAAACAAGCAGGAAGGAATGAAGTATGAAGGAACAGGTTGGGACCTGTTCACACAGGAGATGCAGGTAAGGAAACAAGCAGGAAGTAAAAAAGTATGAAGGAACAGGTTGGGACCTGTTCACACAGGAAGAGAACCGCAAGGCTGGGGATAGCAGCGGTAGAGCAGCAAGAGATAGAGCAGCAACAGAAGCTAAGCAGAGCGGAAGCGCAAGCAATGTGAAGAGGAGCTGCAGCAAGAGATTTCTGCAGCAGCAGAAGCTAAGCAGAGCGGAACCGCAAGGAATGCGGAGAGGAGCTGCAGCAAGAGATTCCTGCAGCAACAGGAGCGGAGCAAAGTAGAATGGAGCAGAACCACAGGAGTGCGGAGCAGAGATAAAGCTGCAAGAGAGCAGAGCACAGGCAAAGTCACAAGAGCCGCAAGAGTGTGGAGCATAAGCAAACAGAGAGGACACAAGGAAAGACACAGCAGGGAGAGAAGCCACAGACAAGGAGACAGAGGTAGGACAAAGTTCAGACAAGGTAATGGAACAAGACAAGGTACTAGAACAAAGACACAGGGACCAGGATATTCTGCCTCTTGGAGGGCGGACAACAAAATCAAGGCAAGGCTAGAACAGAAACACTGAGACCAGGATATACAGCCTCCTGGAGGGCAGACAGACAATATCAAGGCAAAGCTAGGAGTAGAACCTTCAGAGAAGGAGGAACACAGAGCAAGGCCTGGCAGCTCAGAAGCAAAACACTAACTGTCTGCCATATGATGTTGTAATGAGTGACTCATTGCTTCAATTTAAGAGGGGACTGGATACCTTTCTGGAAAAGTATAATATTACAGGGTATATATATTAGATTCCTTGATAAGGCGTTGATCCAGGGAACTAGTCTGATTGCCGTATGTGGGGTCGGGAAGGAATTTTTTTCCCCATGATGGAGCTTACTCTTACCACATGGGTTTTTTTTGCCTTCCCCTGGATCAACATGTTAGGGCATGCTAGGCTATGGGTTGAACTAGATGGACTTAAAGTCTTCCTTCAACCTTAATAACTATGTAACTATGTAACGGAGTTAACACATTGCACAGGCCCAGTCCACAGGGTGGAGCTGCCCTAAATACTGGAGGCCTCTTGGTAATTGGTCAGGAACACATTAGACAGGTGCGCCCTGATTCTATAAGAACCAGAGAGTTCTGGCGCTGCCCCCCTATGCACACAGCCAGGAAGCATGCAGAGAGCAGAGGCACAGAATATGGAGCTGGCAACAGACAGAACACAACATGACATGGAGCAGTGAGTAAGATGGTCTGTGAGGGATGGGAGGCCATGTAGTGATGCCAGCAGAGTTGTTACAAGAAGTGACTCTGCGTCAGATAAACCATCTAACTTGAAGGAGCTGGAGCAGTTTTGCCTTGAGGAATGGGCAAAAATCCAAGTGGTAAGATGTAGAAAGCTGATAGAGACTTATCCCAAGCGACTTGCAGCTGTAATTGTAAAAAGGAGGCTCTACAAAGTACTGACTTTAGGGGGATAAATAGTTATGGACACTAAAGTTTTCAGTTATTTTGTTGTAGTTGTTGTTTGTTTCACAATAAAAAGAAAACCAAATGTTCACAGTTGTAGGCATGTTCTTTACATGAACTGATGCAAACGCTGAAAAAAATAGTGAATTCCAGGATGGGAGTTGTAGCAAAATACGAAAAATTCCCAGGAGGGGGAATACTTTCACGAGCCACTTTATTTATAAAAAACTGGGGCACATTACCGAAGAAAGCTCATTAAATCGAAAAGAAAGATGAGCAGAATATGGCCATTTTGCACTCCACTTCAACTTTTACGTCTGACCCATTGTCTGCTCTATTGAATATATAGTCAGACCTGCCATGTATGAGAAGGAACATTAGGGAAATTCCAAAGAAAGGAACAGAAAACATTTTTGGGCTTAATGCCCCTTTGTTTATTTTGAACTTCTCCCAACATAAGGAATTTGAATCATTAATAGCACATATTTTCCCATTTAGTACATCCCAAAATAAAGAACACACAACAGATCCATTAATGCATACAATGCCCAGAGCAGCTAAACAAATACAAGACTTTAAATAGAAAGGGAGTAAACTGCATAAATCAATAGTACAGGGGAATAGACCATAAGTAATACTGTGAAATGTCTTATCAAAGAAATCTGCTTCTTTCTCCACTTATTACCAACTTCTTCCTCTCAATTGCTTCCTGAATTTATCATCCACGCTGAAAAAAAGATCAAATCTGTCTTGCTCAAGACAAAAAGGACTGACAACTGTTACGCATGTGTATGGGATCACAGATGCAGTTACTTATGTGCAAGTTCAGACTGGGTAGGTAAGCGGCACAGGTACAGGTCAGATGGATCAGGGTGTGGGAATAGCAGGGTGGACTGACATATAAACAGAGCAGACTGGATCAGGAGAATGGGGACCTAACAACTAACTAGCAGAAAAGCACAAACTAACTAAGGTGGTAAGGCACCTCCTAATAGAGGAGGGTGCCTTGTAAACAAAATATCTCCCAGATATTGGCTGAAGATGTCTTCAGAAGTGCGTGCGCTAGCCCTTTAAGAGTCAGGGAGTACGCATGCCCTAAGCCCACTCCCAGGAGTCCTGGATGCCGTGCACAGGTTCTGGGAACAGACAGTCGCCAAGGGAGCGCGGACAGGTAAGTACACATGCCGGTGTACCTGCAGGGGGAGGGAGAGGACACATGCAGGGGTGCAGGTGGTATCCTAACACCAACATATTGGGGTGTTAGGTTATACAGTCAATCATAGTCTATTGAGAGGAGAGAGGGAGGAAGAAAGACAAGCAGAGTGAGAAAACAGACAGAGAGAGACATAGATAACATACTGAACTTTCCAACAAGTCTTTTACCTCGTCCCAGAGCCGGATTAGCATTTACATTGCTGAGTACTGCTGTATCATTTCCACAATGCTACTTCTCATTTTATAAAAAAAAATTAAATAAAAATCAGGAAAAACCCCTCTGTTAGGCCGCTTTCACATTTGCGGTTGTGTCCGTAGCGTTTCTTCCGCAAATATCCGCATGCGTTGTGTATTCCTATATTTAACATTAGGAACGCATGCGTTTTTGATTGTTTGCGTTTTGCCGCGTTTGACGACGCATGCGTCGTCTAGTCGCCTGCGTCTTGGTGCGGAAATGCAACATGTAGTAATTTTTAGAGGCGTCAATTTGCCGCCTGGAAACGTATGCGGCTGATTGCGCAAGGTTTGCGCCAAAAAACCGCATTGTAGTCTATGTAAACGCATGCGTTTTTCAGCACATGCGTTTGGTTGCGTTTGTCGACGCATGCGTCTCAATTGAGAAAAACATGTCTAGACACTGATAAGCCACCCCCCACATACAAGGTGATAAAGGGAGGTAGTGGACATTTGCAGTTCACTACTCATCAGACTATCTTGCAGACTAGACGCCCCACAACCCCTTGGAGCAGCAAACAAGCCTCAGAACTATGTGAGTATATCCTATCCAATGCATTTCTTTTCTATTTTCTGTCTCTATATGCCCTAATTTCTGCCATTTCTTTCTTTCTGCACACATCAGAATGTCTTCTTCTTCTGATGAGCAAACGCCTGGGCCTGCACAAGGGGAACATGTCAGCGAAGTGAGTATTCACCTCCTCAGATTGGTAAGTATTCACTGTCACATCTACACATATGACAATGTATATTTTCCTTTTTTCAGACCACTTCTTCTACAGCGGAAGAGACTGGGCAGGAGACTGGGCAGGAGCAGCGTAGTCACGGTCGGGTGGCACGGCGGCAGCGTGTAAGTATACCTGGCTGACTGTTTATTGTATCCTCATTTTACAATTCTTGAATCTTCATTTCTTTCTACTTCTCTCTTTCTTTCCCTTTTGCTTCAGCACCAGTGTTTTTTTTTTATTTCAATATTCATGCCATTCCTCTGATTCTGTTTTCTGTCTTCCTTATGTTAATGTCTCAAAAATTAATGTCCTTTTTGTTTTTAGATTCCAGAAGGGGATGAGGACCTCATTGAGAATGAACACCTCATCTCCCTGGTCCATGAGCGAGTCCCGTTGTGGGACACCCGGGATCCACTGCACGCCAACAACGTGATGATCCGGCGGCTTTGGAATGAGGTGGCCACAGCGTTGTGGGATGGCTGGGCCAATGCCCCGACTCGGGTCCGTTCTGCATTTGGTAAGTATAACAATGCAGTGTGATGCAGTCAAGACCTTGGCCATGCTCACACAACTGTGTATGATGAGAGAAAGTCATTACTTTTTCACAGCACACACAGTTGTGTGACCACGGTCAAAAGACCATTGTCCTAACTATTATGTTTTGTTTTGTCAACAGTGTCAAAAGTCAAAACACGTTGGCGATCGATGAAGGACCGCTTCAACAAGGACCTGCGCCAAGAGAGCCGACTTCCAAGTGGTTCTGGAGCAAGGATACGAAAATACAAGTACCACCGCATCCTTGCGTTTTTGAGACCGGTCCTTGCACGAAGAACGTAAGTATATTGGTTAAAAAAAAAAAAAGTTTTGTAATGCTAGCATTTTTGGGTCACTATTTTGAATCAGTATTTGGAATCCAAAACCATGAGTGATTGATACATGCAGAAGTGGGGTACGTGTTCTTTGAATACTTTTCCTCACATAGTTCCTCTCCAGGTTTTGGCTTACCAATACTGATTTGAAATACTGAGCAAATACTGACAGTGTGATGGCAGCCTACACAACAGATCTATAGTCATCAAGTCAGGTGTCAGAAATAATGAATTCATGATGCAAATGGCTCCTGAATTCATTTTTCCTGGCACTTGTCCTGGTGAGTATAGATATGGCTTGTATAGAGATATGGCTTGTATCGCCTCCATCGTCTCTTCATATTTTACATCAGTATTTTGAATCCAAAACAAGGAGTGGTTGATGCATGCAGAAGTTGAGCATATGGTTTTATTAAACTTTTCTTCCTACTGTTGTACTCCTGGCTTGCAAACTCTGATGTAAAATTCACTCCAAATAGTGCTAGTGTGACCTCTGCCTATCTGAATGTTTATATAACTCTGGAGTTATCTTTTTGTAAATGTTTTGTATTAATGTTTTTTCACAGCACTTGGAGCTCCACTGTTGGCCCAGGTTCTGGAGCGGTCCTTCATCAGTCAGCCACGGACCCGTCCCAGCCATCCTCCAGCGCTGCAGCAAGTGGGCCTGCCGCACAACCTGGAGACCAGGAAGCTGGTCCATCAGGTGTTCCCCTTCCCCAGTCCTCTGCCTCTAGCCAATTTTTTATGGGCTCCTCCCGGCAGCGGCAGAGGGCCGCGGACAGGTCACTCATGCCCGAGTTTTTGCACTTGAGCTCGGTCTTCCACGAGGGACTCAAGGCGATGGGTGACCGACTGGATACTGCCATTAGTCATATGAGTACACGTATCCAGGAGGTTACCACAGCCCTTGCCCAAGTGAAAGCCGACCTCCAGAGGCCAGCACATCATTTTTTTAATCAGATAGAACAGGGCATGTCGGAACACCATAGTCCCGATCTCCAGATTACTGTTATGCAGGCCTGCAATGCTGCTTACGTGCAGGCTATGCAGCAGAGTCTGTATTTTCAGCAGAAAGTGGGGGCATTTCCACCTGTGCCCACACTGTCACGCTTTACGTCATTGCTGACCTCTGCTGCGTACCACTGCACGGCCACTTCCATTCCAAGCACTGCCGGACACCACTATAGCACCACCACCATGGCGAGTGCAGTCGGACAGCCCACCGCCACCACCATGACAACCGCTGCTCCTGCTTGGACCTCCTCCACTGCCACCACCATGCTGCAGCCGCAGGACCCTGCCCTGGCGTTCCCCGCCACCACAAGAGTGGCGCTGCCGGACCCTTCCCTGGCGTTCCCCGCCACCACAAGAGTGCCGCTGCCGGACCCTGCCCTGGCGTTCCCCGCCACCACAAGAGCGCCGCTGCCGGACCCTGCCCTGGCGTTTCCCGCCACCACAACAACAATGCCGCTGCCGGACCCTGCCCTGGCGTTACCCGCCACCACAACAACTATGCCGCTGCAAAGGCACACAGACCGCGACAGGTCGGCCACCACGGCCAGGCCGATACCAATTAGCCCAACAAGGCTCCCAGGACACCCGCGCCAACCCAAGAAAGGGAAAGGCAAAACAAAACAAAAAAACCCCATAGCTATCCCTACCCCCTCACCTCCCAATGTGTCTGTAATGTCTGGTTTGTCTCACCCTTCCAGTGTGTCTCAGCCCTCTCATGTGTCTAGCCCAATCCCTGAATTTCCTGACCCCAGCAGTTTTATAGCGCCTTCTCCTGCCACCCCTATGTCGGCGACAGTAAGCCAGACCTCACAGCTCGACACCCCACAATATTGTCACTCAACCCCAAGCAGACGCAGTTAAAAAATTTTTTTCTTGTTTGTGTTTAATAAAATAAACCTGTGTTTTGCCCCAATAAGGTTTGGTTAATTGTGTATTTCGCCGCCGTCAATACACACCATGCGCCAATAACAAAAAATGCGTCGAACACTTTTTTGGGGGCCACCTCCAACCTCCAGTACTTACTTAGCAGAACACTGAAGCTTGGTGTGTGTTTGGTTTAGAGATATGAGGTTGACCCCAAAAATAACACTTGTATTTTCTCCAAAAACCCTTCTTTCTGTTTACTCCGTGACTTTTTGTCGCACACAGAAGACAAAATGGTGGTAATACACAGCACAACTATACTCAACAGGTCGTGTCTTATCAGAAACATTATTTATGACCCCTGACCTGCTGATTTGAGAAATGCATTGTATTACCTCCATTTTATCTTCTTGGTACATTACATATATTTCACACAAAGTGAAGGGACAATGTACGTCATACATGGCATATCTATACTCACCCGGACAAGTGTCAGGAAAAATGAATTCAAGAGCCATTTGCATCATGAATTCATTATTTCTGACACCTGACTTGATGACTATAGATCTGTGGTGTAGGCTGCCGTCACACTGTCAGTATTTGCTCAGTATTTTACAGCACTATTTGTAAGCCAAAACCTGGAGTGGAACTATGTGAGGAAAAGTTCAATAAACACATATGCACCACTAAGCATTTAACTACCACTCCTGGTTTTGGCTTACAAATACTGATGTTAAGTACTGGACAAATACTGCGAGACCTAACAGCCATCATCTCTACAGTCTGCGGCAAATAGCTACTGGTGAACCGAGACAGGACGCAATGACGCCAACAACCTAAGCCCAAAAACCCAAAGTGGTTTGTTAAGGAAATAGATAGGAGACATGGTGAAGAAAGTAAAACACAATTATTTTATTAGAAAAAACATTATTAACATTTAAAACATAACTTTACAGACCCGAAGCCAGCAGGACATTTTACACCATATTGTCCTGCCATGGCGCACGTCCAATGTCAGAATAAAAAAAGGCAGCAAATTGGTCCCGCATGTGGCCTACTTCAACTGTTGACCGCAGCGGGTGATGACGGTAATCAGGCAAAGGGTTTGCAACAGGTTCATCAAGTTCTATGGTGGGTCGCTCCTTAGCCATAATGAAATTGTGGAGAACCACACAGGCTTTTACCACCTCATCCACTGTCTCCATTTTTAGATTTATGGCACTTGCTAGAATGCGCCATTTGGACACCATAATCCCAAAGGCACACTCTACTGTTCTGCGGGCCCTGGTTAGTCTGTAGTTATAGATCCATTTTGTGCAGTTCAAGTCCCGACTTGAATAGGGCTTCAGGAGATTTTCACTCATCTGAAAGGCCTCATCCCCAACCATTACAAATGGCAGCGGTGGGCCTTGAGTGTTGGGGAGTGGTTGCGGCTGTGGGAAATTAAAATTTTTTCCATAAGCACGTCGGCCCATATCAGAGTTTTTAAAAGTCTGTGAATCGTTGCCACCGCCAAAAGCACCAATGTCCACAGCAATGAAGCGACAGTCCGCATCGGCTATTGCCATGAGAACAAGTGAAAAATATTTCTTATAGTTGAAGAACTGTGATCCCGTTCTGGCTGGTTTGATAATCCGGATGTGCTTCCCATCCACCGCACCCAAACAGTTGGGAAAATCACAAACAGTCCAAAATTTTTCAGCAATTTCCATCCACATGTCCTCCGTGGGTATGGGTATAAATTCTTCATGGAGAATGGTCCATAAAGCCCGGCAGGTGTCAAAAACAATTCCGGACAGGGTGGAAATTCCAAGGCGGTACTGGAAATGAAGGGATGACAAGCTCTCTCCAGTTGCTAGAAATCTGTAGAAAGAAAAAATAATTTACAAAAATGCCAAAAATACATGTCAGACCAGCAAAAATTATGACTAGCATTTGTTTAGAATTATTACGTACCTTAAGGTAACCAGGAGACGTTCCTCTGGTGGAATCGCTCTACGGAGCTGTGTGTCCTGTCTCCAGATGGCTCCTTGGACGCGATCAAGCAAATCCCAGAAAGAGTCTTGTGACATCCTTGTATATTCCGGGAATTTTCCTGGGTTCTCATTGAGCTCGCCATACAGGGTGTGATATGCACCACGGCTCTCCCGCAGTTCTACAATGGGGTGTTGCCAAAAACGCCTATGCCGTGTCCTTCTCTGTCTTTCCCAGTTTCGGTGTTGCTCCCAAGCAAACACACACGCCAGAAAAATCTTGATGCTTAGATCCAGTTTGAAGTAAAAGCTATCCATGTGAAGATCCATCTTGTCACAGGATACAGGAGCAAAATCTGAAGATTTCAGCTGTCCTAGGGTCTATATATAGATATCCCGTAATACACGCCCTCTGTAGTCCCATTGGCTGTTTCTTGTGATCTAGATTTTTCTCCTGTAAATTTTTTCAACATGCGCACAAAAAACGCAAACGCATGAAAAACGCATAAAAAAGCATGTAAACGCAGTGTTTTAATGACGCATGCGTTAACCGCATGCGGTTTTAAAACGCTGCGTTTACATGCATTTTCTTGCGTTTTTCGTGTTCTTGCGTTTGCGGATTAAACGCTGCAGATTAAAACGCAAATGTGAAAGTAGCCTTAGTGTTGTGCAGTGTAAGAGAGAGATCATAGCAGCCAGTCTACTCCCCCAATCTGAAATTAAGTGAAAGAGTCTTCAGAGGAAAGAAAATTGTGAAAATGCAGGACACAAGTCATATAATGGCCAGAAATTGGGTTATTCGTCAAAAACCCCTTCACGACATGCCCCGTACTAGTACGACGCATGTTGTGTCTCCCCCTTTGATTTGATCTCCGGCGGTGAGCCCACATCAAAGTCGCAACATGTCAGCTGTTTTGTACAGCTGACATGTGCGCACAATAGCAGTGGGTGAAATCGCGATTCACCCGCCGCTGTTAACCAGTTAAATGCTGCTGTCAAACGCGCGGCCTGAAATGAGTGCATCGCCGATCCCCGTCACATGATCGGGGGTCAGCGATGCGTCAGGATAGTAACCATAGAGGCCCTTGAGACCTCTATGGTTACTGATGCCGGTTTGCTGTGAGCGCCACCTTGTGGTCGGCACTTATAGCAAGCCTGCAATTCAGCTACATAGCAGCAATCTAGTATTTTGTTGCACCACCTCTGGCTTTTATAACAGCTTGCAGTCTCTGAGGCATGGACTTAATGAGTGTCACACAGTACTCTTCATCAATCTGGCTCCAACTTTCTCTGATTGCTGTTGCCAGATCAGCTTTGCAGGTTGGAGCCTTGTCATGGACCATTTTCTTCAACTTCCACCAAAGATTTTCAATTGGATTGAGATCCGGACTATGTGCAGGCCATGACATTGACCTTATGTGTCTTTTTTCAAGGAATGTTTGCACACTTTTTGCTCTATGGCAGGATATATCATCTTGAAAAATGATTTCATCATCCCCAAACATCCTTTCAATTGATGGGATAAGAATAGAGTCCAAAATATCAACATAAACTTGTGCATTTATTGAATATGTAATGAAAGCCATCTCTCCAGTGCCTTTACCTGACATGCAGCCCCATATCATCAATGACTGTGGAAATTTGCATGTTCTCTTCAGGCAGTCATCTTTATAAATCTCATTGAAATTGCACCAAACAGAAGTTCCAGCATCATCAACTTGCCCAATGCAGATTCTCGATTTATCACTGAATATGACTTTCATCCAGTCATCCACAGTCCACGATTGCTTTTCCTTAGCCCATTGTAACCTTGTTTTTTTTCTGCTTAGGTGTTAATGATGGCTTTCATTTAGCTTTTCTGCATGTAAATCCCATTTCCTTTAGGCCGGTTTCACACGTCAGTGTCTCCGGTACGTGTAGTGACAGTTTTCTCACGTACCGGAGACGCTGAAACACTTAGACCCATTCAAATGAATGGGTCTATGCACGTCTCCGTGTTTTCACGGACCGTGTGTCCGTGTTGAAAACACGGAGACATGTCCGTTTTTCTCCGGCAGCACGGCCCGCAAAGCGTCCCGCACACGTGCACACGGAGAACAGTGTGCACTCTCCTCCGTGTGCACGTACCGCCCGCAGGAGAGACAGCGCTACAGTAAGCTGAAGGCAGCATTCATCTCTTCTCCCCCGCAGGAGAGAAGAGATGAGAAATCAAGTTGGTTTTTTTTTGTTAAAAATAAAGTTTGGGGGTCACCTGTCGCCTCCCACCCCCATAGGGGTGGAGCCACATATTCATCACTGTAATGAGCGGTACCACGTGACCGCTCACACAGGACAAGCTGCCGGCGCTGAGAGAAGGCATCTCGTGAGCTGGGTGAGTATTTCTCTGCAAGCGGGCTGGCGCACAGGGGGTGGGAGGCGACAGGTGACCCCCCCCAAAAAAACTTGATTTCTCATCTCTTCTCTCCTGCGGGGGAGAAGAGATGAATGCCACCTTCCGCACCACACACAGGGGGGACAGCGCTTACAGTAGCGCTGTCTCTCCTGCACGGTCCGTGCGGTCCTCAGGTGGCACACGGGCGGCACACGGCTGCCGCACGTGTGCCACACTGATGTGCCACGTGAGCACATGGACACGGATAACTCCGGTATCAATTTCTCCGGTACCGGAATTATCTGGACGTGCGAGACTGGCCTTAGGTGGTTTCTTACAGTTCGGTGACAGACGTTGACTCCAGTTTCCTTATTCGTTCCTCATTTGTTTTGTTGTGCATTTCCTGTTTTGGAGACATATTGCTTTAAGTTTCTGGTCTTGACGCTTTAATGTCTTCCTTGGTCTACCAGTATGTTTACCGTTAACAAACTTCTCATGTTGTTTGTATTTGGTCCAGATTTTAGACACAGCTGACTGTGAACAACCAACATCTTTTGCAACATTGTGCGATGATTTACCCTCTTTTAAGAGTTTGGTAATCCTCTCTTTTGTTTCAATTGACATCTCTCGTAATGGAGCCATGAGTCACGTCAGTCCACTTGGTGCAACAGCTCTCCAAGTTGTGATCACTCCTTTTTAGATGCAGACTAACGAGCAAATCTAATCTGATGCAGGAGTTATTTTTGGGTATGAAAATTTACAGGATGGTTCCATAATTTTTTCCTCAGAATTGAGAGATTCCATAATTTTTCCCCTATGATTGGTTAAAAAAAGTTAACCATTACAGACTACCACATTTTTTGTTCTTGATTTCTTTTAGTGTTTCTTAAAGCCAGATAGTTGCCATTTGAAATGACTTTAGTTTTGTGCCATGTTTGTGATCTGCTTTTTTATACAAAATTAAACAACTCTTGTAGTACAAGACATGGTAAAACCAATGGTGTCGTTCAAAAGTACAACTCGTTTTTCAAAAAATAAGCCCTCACATGGCCATATTGATGGAAAAATAAAAAAGTTATGGCTCTGGGAAGGAGGGGAGCGAAAAATAAAAACGCATAAACGAAAAAGGGCTGTGGCGAGAAGGGGTTAACTTACACATGAACGCATATTCAAGAAAAGTTACGTGAAAGTAGAGTTCCTCTTTAAACAAATGCAGATTCCTCCAAGTCCCCTAAACTAAGAAAACCCAGACCCCCTTATCCCCTTTCTGACATCTGATGTACTATCCCGTCGAGGTGGTATGGGCCCCTATGACCACCAACGGGATAGTACGTCATCACCGATCAGCGGCGCTCACAGGGGGAGCGCGGCTGATCGGGGCCGGGTGTCAGCTGACTATCGCAGCTGACATTCGGCTCTATGTGCCAGGAGCGGTCACGGACCGCTCCTGGCACATTAACGCCCGGCACACTGCGATCAAAGATGATTGTAGCATTCCAGCGACACAGGGAAGCATTGCGCAGGGAGGGGGCTCCCTACGTGCTTCCCTGAGACCCTCGGAGCAATGCGATGCGATCGTGTTGCTCCGAGGGTCTCCTACCTCCTCCTCACTGCAGGCCCGGATCCAAAATGGCCACGGGGGGCCTTCTGGGTTCTGCAGGGAGGTGGCTTTCAAGCGCCTGCTCAGAGCAAGCGTCGGGAAGCCTCCTTGCAGTGCCTGTCAGATCACTGATCTGTCATAGTGCACTGCAAAGTGTCAGATCAGCGATCTGTCACTATAATGTGATATCCCTCCCTGGGGCAATGTAAAAAAAAAAATATTTACATGTGTAAAAAATAAAAATAAAAAATTCCTAAATAAAGAAAAAGAAAAATATTGTTCCAATAAATAAATTTCTTTACCTAAATAGAGAAAACAATAAAAGTACACATATTTAGTATCGTCGCGTCCGTAACGACCGACCTATAAAACTGTCCCACTAGTTAACCCCTTCAGTGAACACCGTAAAAAAAAAACGAGGCAAAAAAACAACGCTTTATTATCATACTGTCAAACAAAAAGTGGAATAACACGCGATCAAAAAGACGGATATAAATAACCATGGTACGGCTGAAAAAGTCATCTTCTCCTGCAAAAAACGAGCTGCCATACAGCATCATCAGCAAAAAAATAAAAAAGTTATAGTCCTCAGAGTAAAGCGATGCAAAAGTAATTATTTTTTATATAAAATAGTTTTTATCGTATAAAGGCGCTAAAACATAAAAAAAGATATAAATGAGGTATCGCTGTAATTGTTCTGACCCGAAGAATAAAACTGCTTTATCAATTTTACCAAATGTGGAAAGGTATAAGCGCCCCTCCCAAACAAATTCCTGAATAGCTGGTTTTTGTTCATTCTACCTCACAAAAATCGGAATAAAAAGCGATAAAAAAAGTCACGTGCCCGAAAATGGTACCAATAAAAACGTCAACTCGTCCTGCAAAAAACAAGACCTCACATGACTCTGTGGACCAAAATATGGAAAAATTATAGCTCTCAAAATGTGGAGACGCAAAAACTATTTTTTGCAATAAAAAGCGTCTTTTAGTGTGTGATGGCTGCCAATCATAAAAATCCGCTAAAAAAAAGTTATAAAAGTAAATCAACCCCCCCTTCATCACCCCCTTAGTTAGGGAAAAATAATACAATTTTAAAAAATGTATTTATTTCCATTTTCCCATTAGGGTTAGGGTTAGGGTTGGGGCTAAAGTTAGGGTTAAGGTTGGGGCTAAAGTTAGGGTTGGGGTTAGGGTTGGGGTTAGGGTTGGGGTTAGGGTTGGGGCTAAAGTTAGAGGTAGGGATGGGGCTAAAGTTAGGTTAGGGTTGGGGCTAAAGTTAGGGTTGGGGCTAAAGTTAGGGTTGGGGCTAAAGTTAGGGTTGGGGTTAGGGTTGGGGTTAAAGTTAGGGTTAGGGTTGGGGCTAAAGTTAGGGTTGGGGTTAGGGTTGGGGCTAAAGTTAGGGTTAGGGTTGGGGCTAAAGTTAGGGTTGGGGCTAAAGTTAGGGTTAGGGTTGGGGCTAAAGTTAGGGTTGGGGCTAAAGTTAGGGTTAGAGTTGGGGCTAAATTTAAGGTTAGGGTTGGGGCTAAAGTTAGGGTTGAGGCTAAAGTTAGGGTTGGGGCTAAAATTAGGGTTGGGGTTAGGGTTGGGGTTAAAGTTAGGGTTAGGGTTGGTGCTAAAGTTAAGGTTTGGATTACATTTACGTTTGTGATTAGGGTTAGGGGTGTGGTTAGGGTTATGGTTAGGATTAGGGTTAGGGGTGTGTTTGGGTTAGGGTTTCAGTTAGAATTGGGGGTTTCCACTGTTTAGGCACATCAGAGGCTCTCCAAACGCAACATGGCGTCCGATCTCAATTCCAACCAATTCTGTGTTGAAAAAGTAAAACAGTTCTCCTTCTCTTCCGAGCTCTCCCGTGCACCCAAACAGGGGTTTACCCCAACATATGGGGTGTCAGCAGGGCTGTATTTAGAGTTTCTGCTGCCCTAGGCACTTTTAGTGCTGCCTCCCCCATTGGTGAATATGACACTATCAGCAGTGACTGGCAAAAATCGCTGATGTGAAAGGAGCTTTTCGCAGCAGATCCAGCAGTTTTTCCGCATCTGCCGCGTAACAGATCACTTACGGCAACACTGCGTTCGGCCTCATTCATTCCCTATGGGACTTGCAGACATGTGCGGCACTTGCGGATTTTCAGCAATCCGGCAAATGCGGTACTTGCAGCAATGGAAAAAAACACTGCTAGCAGTGTTTTTTTGTCTCCCCACAAGTGCAAAACCTCAAGTGCCGCACATGTCCGCAAGTAGCCATCACTAACTGTCCCTGAACCTTGCTAGCTCATCCCTAATCATCCCTCCCTGACCTAAAACTACACTATAAAGCTTTAGAAAAACAATTTATTACCTGACATATTCCCATGATAATGAGGGCTCCAGCCTAGGGCGTAGACAGGGACTGGCAGTCTCCGGGTCTCCATTCTCTCTGTGCACACCCTCAGTCCCTGCCTCACTGCCTGTGCTGCACTGTGCACAGACCTCCCTCCACTGGACCCGGTAATCACTGCTTGCAGTAGCATACCGGCAGAGGTGTATCTAGGGTTTCTGGCACCTGGGGCAAGAATTCAGTTTGGTTCCCCCCCCGGACATATGCGATTTGCACACTTAGTCATGTACCGACGAGCTCCTCTCCCTAATGCTCTCAATGTTCAGTGAAAAACTGAGAGAAGCAGGAAAAGAAGCTCGCTGTCACAGGACCATAAGTATGAAAGTCGCATATGAGTGACGTGTCCATGTGACGACTACTGGAACCTGCAGGGCAGAATCCTGACATTGCAGGTTTCTCAATTCTCACAACTAATGCACTGCACACTTTTAGGATTCTCCCTTGCCGGTGGACAGTCATGTCAGCACAAGCATGTGATTTGTATACTTCTGACCACATTCTGACTAGACGTGCCCGACCTCGCTCAGTTCATTTACATTGAGAGAGGCCACACATGTCTAGTCAGCACAAGACCGCATGTATGTAAATTGCCGACATGAGAGAATCCTGACAGCGTGCAGTGCACACTGTGAAAATTCAGAAGTCTGCAGTCACAAAGAATGACTTCAGACTCATTACAAACTTGGACATTCCCTTTAATGCTCCTAATATAAATAAAAACATGAGAGTTAGTCAGTATCACAAATAACATTTACATCCAGGTACCTTATAGATGACATCGTCTCTGGAGTCGTTCTCCTTCTTTTCTTCATCTTGTCCAGATCCCATGATGAGTTTTCTCATCCACAGCCGTCTCTGCAGACTTCCATCTTCTCTGCTCTTTTGCATAAAATATCCACATGATGCCCTTAAAGATACAAGTGTCATTATAATGTTCCTGAATAAAAAATTGCCCCTCACTATATTGTCTGCACAAAATATTACCCCCACACTGTTCCTCTTATGGTACATGCTCTTCACACTGACCTCTCCTTTCCATACCGGCCCCCTCTTCACACTGTCCTCTCACACTGTGTCCCCCCTATAGGGCCCAGTATTTATACTGTACTCTCTCATCATACTCCCCCTCCTTGGTATACTGCCCCCTCCTGGCTGTGCCCTTACACTGTCCCCCATGCTACACCCCCACTACTCAGTTTCTATTCTGTGCCCACTCAGTTTTGTCCCACCATACTGTCTCCTCACACTATTCCCCTCCCTACTCATACTGTCTCCTCTCACATTCCTCCTGTTCACCATACTGTCTCATATATTTACCTCCTCACTTTCTATACAGCCTGCTCACCTGACTCCCCATACTGTGTCTGCACACATCCCATCACCCTCACTCCCCGTACTCTGTCCACATACATTTTTCACATCGCTACTCATACTGTGTCCACATACATTCCCCCGTCGCTCCCCATAATGTCTGCACCCATCTCCCATACTGTTTCCTCATATATGCCCCTCATTCCCCCAGTACTGTTTCCTCATACATGCCCCCTATTCCCCAGTACTGTTTCCTCATACATGCCCCCCATTCCCCCAGTACTATTTCCTCATACATGCCGCCCATTCCCCTGTACTGTTTCCCAATCTCCCCCTTTGCTATTCATTTTGTGTCCTCAAATCTCCTCACACACATTAAATCCCCCCCATCCCCACTCCAAATCTCACCCCACACATTAAAACCCCCATCCCCACTCAAATTCTCCACACATAATAAATCCCCCCCATCCCCGTGCACTTAATCTTTGGTGTCTTCAGCTCCACTGGGTAAGCTTATTGACTCGAGTATAAGCCGGGTATGCATTGTCCCCTCATTCCTATCCCGGTGTGTGTGGTTCCACCCGTCCTGTTCTGCTCTGTGTGACTCCCCCTGTTGTATGCATGGCTCCCCTGTCCCACCTTGTATGCATGGCTCCCCCCTCCCATCCTGTATGCATGGCTCTGCTCCCCCTCCTCTCATCTTTGTATGCATGGCCTCCCCCTCCCATCCTTGTATGCATGGCTCTGCTCCCCCTTATCCCATCTTTGTATGCGTGGCTCTGCTCCCCTTCCTCCCATCTTTGTATGCATGGCTCCCCCTGTTGTATGCATGGCTCTGCTCCCCCTCCTCCCATCTTTGTATGCTTGGCTCTGCTCCCCCTCCTCCCATCCTTGTATGCATGGCTCTGCTCCCCCCTCCTCCCATCCTTGTATGCGTGGCTCTGCTCCCCCTCCTCCAATCTTTGTATGCGTGGCTCTGCTCCCCCCTCCTCCCATCTTTGTATGCATGGCTCTCCTCCTCCCATCCTTGTATGTGTGGCTCTGCTGCCCCCTCCTCCCATCCTTGTATGCGTGGCTCTGCTCCCCCCTCCTCCCATCTTTGTGTGCGTGGCTCTGCTCCCCGTCCTCCCAGCCTTGTATGCGTGGCTCTGCTCCCCCTCCTCCCATTCTTGTATGCGTGGCTCTGCTCCCCCTCCTCCCATTCTTGTATGCGTGGCTCTGCTCCCCCTCCTCCCATCCTGGCGCCCTAGGCACATGCCCTCACGTGCCTAGTGGCGAATATGGCCCTGGGTATCATTGTACTCAGGACAAATTGGACAACAACTTTTGGGGTCCAATTTCTCCTCTTACCCTTGGGAAAATACAAAACTGGGGGCTAAAAAATAATTTGTGTGGAAAAAAATGATTTTTAATTTTCACGGCTCTGCGTTATAAACTGTACTGAAACACTTGGGGGTTCAAAGTTCTCACAATACATCTAGATAAGTTCCTTGGGGGGGTCTATTTTCCAATATGGGGTCACTTGTATGGGGTTTCTACTGTTTAGGTACATCAGGGGCTCTGCAAATGCAATGTGACGCCTGCAGACCAATCCATCTAAGTCTGCATTCCAAATGCTGCGCCTTCCCTTCCGAGCTCTGCCATGCGCCCAAACGGTGGTTAACCCCCACATATGGGGTATCAGCATACTCAGGACAAATTTGACAACAACATTTGGGGTCCAATTTCTCCTGTTACCCTTGGGAAAATACAAAACTGGGGTCTAAAAAATAATTTTTGTGGAAAAAAAAAAAGAATGTTTATTTTCACGGCTCTGCGTTATAAAATGTAGCGAAACACTTGGAGGTTCAAAGTTTTCACAACACATCTAGATAAGTTCCTTAGGGGGTCTTCTTTCCAAAATGGTGTCACTTGTGGGGGGTTTCAATGTTTAGGCACATCAGGGGCTCTCCAAACGCGACATGGCATCCCATTTCAATTCCAGTCAACTTTGCATTGAAAAGTCAAATGGCGCTCCTTCCCTTCTGAGCTCTGCCATGCGCCCAAACAGTGGTTTACCCACACATATGGGGTATCAGCATACTCAGGACAAATTGCACAACAACTTTTGGTGTCCAGTTTCTTATGTTACACTTGGGAAAATAAAAAATTGGGGGCGAAAAAATAATTTTTGTGAAAAAATATGATTTTTTATTTTTACGGCTCTACATTATAAACTTCTGTGAAGCACTTGGTGGGTCA